>NC_140993.1:80875240-81047568 GCF_052327205.1 Somniosus microcephalus | reverse complement strand
AGAGACTGGGGGAGAAGAGAGAGAGAGAGACTGGGGGAGAAGAGAGAGAGAGAGAGTGAGAGACTGGGGGAGAAGAGAGAGAGAGAGAGTGAGAGACTGGGGGAGAAGAGAGAGAGAGAGAGAGACTTGGGGAGAAGAGAGAGAGAGAGACTGGGGGAGAAGAGAGAGAGAGAGAGTGAGAGACTGGGGGAGAAGAGAGAGAGAGAGAGTGAGAGACTGGGGGAGAAGAGAGAGAGAGAGAGAGACTTGGGGAGAAGAGAGAGAGAGAGACTGGGGGAGAAGAGAGAGAGAGAGAGTGAGAGACTGGGGAGAAGAGAGAGAGAGAGAGTGAGAGACTGGGGGAGAAGAGAGAGAGAGAGAGAGACTTGGGGAGAAGAGAGAGAGAGAGACTTGGGGAGAAGAGAGAGTGAGAGAGTGAGAGACTGGGGGAGAAGAGAGAGAGAGAGAGACTGGGGGAGAAGAGAGAGAGAGAGAGTGAGAGACTGGGGGAGAAGAGAGAGAGAGAGAGAGACTTGGGGGAGAAGAGAGAGAGAGAGACTGGGGGGGAAGAGAGAGAGAGAGAGAGAGAGACTGGGGGAGAAGAGAGAGAGAGAGAGATTGGGGGAGAGAGTGAATGAACTGAAAGAGAAAGCAAGAAGGGCTTTCTATGCCATTAAAAAATCAATCCAAATAGAAATCCCAATTAGCATTTGGCTCAAAATTTTCAAATCAGTAATTGAACCAATTGCACTCTCTGGCAGTGAGGTGTGGGGACCGCTAACACAACAAGAATTTGCAAAATGGGACAAACACCCAATTGAGATCCTACGTGCAGAATTCTGTAAAAGTATCCTCCGGACTCAAAGGAAAACCGTAAACAATGCATGCAGGGCAGAACTAGGCCAATATCCATTAATAATCACTATCCAAAAAAGAGCCACCAAATTTTGGAAACACCGAGAAATGAGCATCCCCCAATGCTATCATTACAAAGCCCTGAAATGCCAAGAGAGGACCATAAAGAAGAATACCCTCAGTCAACTAGTCCTGGGACTCAGTGAAGTAACTACTAACACTACTAACAATAACCAGCCCCAGGACAGTGACAGCGTAACACAAAGAATTCGACCCAACACAATCGTCGCTAAGCAAAAGGAAAAATATCTGTCATATTGGGCAGAAACAACAAAAACCCAAAGCAAACTCAATTGCTACTTGGCCCTAAACAGACAATACAACATGGCTGATTACCTGACCATGGTAAAGGATAGCAAACTGAGAAAAACCTTGACAATGTACAGACTTAGTGAACATAGCCTGACGATCGAAAAAGGTAGGCACAGGCAGACCCGGCTACCAAGAGAGGACAGGATATGCTCTCACTGCAGTCAGGGAGTGGTCGAGACAGAGATGCACTTCCTCACAGCTTGTAGAAAGTATCAGGGCATAAGGGAGAATTTCTACCCAAAATTCACAAAAATATGCCCGGAATTCAGAAATTTGAATGACGACCAAAAACTCCCATACCTACTAGGGGAAGAGAGAAATTGTGTAACACTAGCGGCACACTATGTTACAGCTTGCCATAAACAGAGGGACAACCACTAAATATAAGAAAAGAGTATATATAAATTATATGAATGTATATTTATACACTCAGGGATATATCTGTTTATACACTGTATGGATAGATCTGTATTTTTGTGTACAAACATGAATGTTTTTCGATGCTTTGGCAACATAAGATGTAACTTGTCATGCCAATAAAGTGATTTGAATTGAATTGAATTGAATTGAGAGAGAGAGAGACTGGGGGAGAGAGAGAGAGAGAGAGAATATCCGAGGAAAACAGCAGAAAGAAACAAAGACAAAAAGAAACAAAGCAAAAAGAAACAAAGCAAAGGGACAGAAGAAGGAAAGGAGTAAACCCGGGGAAAAACCAGGAGAACGAGGCACCAAGGAGGAGCCCGAGCGGCGGCCGGGACACAGAGCCGAGCGGCGGCTGGAACACAGAGTCGGAGCGGCCGCCGCAACACTAAGCCAGAAGCCAGGGAAAGGCCAGAGGTGCCGGGCCGAGACACAGGCCTGGAGACCTCTGGGGGAGAGGGGAGCAGCCCGAAGGCACCGTGAGGCAGCGGCTCCCAGACGCAGACAGTGAGTACGGGTCCTGGGGAGGGAGCCTGAAGCCAGGGAAAGGCCCGAGGAGCCGGGCCAAGACGGAGGCTCAGAGACCCCTGAGGGGGAGGGGAGCAGCCGGGAGACACCGGGAAACAGCAACTTCCAGATGCAGGCCAGGACAGTGAGTACGGGGCCTGGGGAGGGCCTGGAGAGTGAGCGAGTCCGGGGCCTGGGAAAGTTTGCGAGCAGGGAGAGGGAAACACCAAACCCGGGGCCCCAGAAAAGCTTATTCTAAAGTCAACAATACTTTCTACCTCTACACTACTAAAAATGAGTGAATCAGAGGAGCCACAGCAGCTCCCGAGGCACACTGAGAGCAACCTCTTCCAGATTCCCCCCAACACCAAAAGAAATGCTAAAAAATCGATCAAGCAGAAGCAGCTGAGAGAAAAACCAGAAACTCTTTTTGCTGACTGGTACAGCACTGGGAAAAAGTGTAATCTCATTTTTTACTCAGATCAATCAGCGGCTTGGATCACAGCAATAAAATCACACTATACCAGGGTTAAGCAGGAAAGAACAGCTAATGGGTCCAAACTGAAAATTAAGAAACCAGGGGACCCGGACAGTGCAACCACGACTGTCAACATGTACGATAACGGAACAATATTGGTGCAAGGCAACCTCGACGGCTTTGAAACGGCCTTCAAGACACTGAAAGAAATAACGGAGAGGGGAAGGAACAGCCCCAGAGTGGCTAACAGGGGAAAAGCGACTCGCACTCCCCCCACCATTGACAACTCAGCAGGAGCAAATCAGCCTGGTCAGGAGGTGAACGAGCCACACAGTTCTAACCAGACACTCACCCCGGGGCCCCACAGCCACATGATACAGCTGACTAACCCCAGCATAACTACCAGGGAGGAAGCCACACATACTCCCCCTACCACTTCCAGCTCACCAAGAGAAGAGCAGCCTAGCCAAGAAGTGAGTGAGCCCTCCAGCGCCGACCGGACACATACCTCGGGATCACACAGCCTGATACAACTAAAGGATAAATTTAACCAGGTGGAGACAGAGCTGGTTAAACTTAGAGAGGAGGTCCTTAAACTGAAACATGAACAAAAGCAAGAGAGAGAGAAATACAGGAGAGAGCTGAATCTACTCGAGAATCAGGTGAAAGAGCTGCAGGAAAACAAAGAGAGCCATAGAGGAGAGATAGCACCATTAGACCAGCAGCCAGAGGCTAGAGATAAGACAATACAGAGCCGGACTGAACAGCTGCACTCCCACACTGAACAACAGCAGCAAACATACAATACAAGGGGTGCCACACAGACCGACCAGCATACTGAAGCTCAGTCTTCCCCCACCACTGTGGAACCACAAGCGAGCCACTCACAAGAGGAGCGCACACACCAGACACGACCACCCCAGTCCAACACACACCCTATGAGTCCAGGCGAAAGCCACCAGACAGTAAACACCAACAAGGCTGACATCGTAATACTCATAGACTCAAATGGGAAATTTCTATGGGAGAAAAAGCTCTTCCCTAGACATATAGTAAAAAAGATCCGGTGCCCAACAACAGACAGAGCCCTGGAATGACTGACCAAAACCCGATTAGGCTCCCCCAAACACATAATAATACACACGGGCACAAATGACCTAAAGGCCCAGCAGAAAGGGGTAGCAACATCGCTCAGAGCAGTGATTGAGAAGGCAAGCAATACATTACCAAACACTAGAATCACTGTTTCCACAATATTGCCGAGAACAGACTTTAACAACAACACAATTCATGAGATAAATGCCAGCATAGCAAGAGACTGTGAATTAAAACACAACGTGCACCTGGCCCAACACACCACCCTCGATGTGGAATGTCTTCACGACCGCGTCCACATCCACAGGAAACGAATACCGATCTTTGCTAAAGCCCTGAAGGACGTCGCTTTTAACCGGGTCCATACCCAGACTCCAGGAGGACCCCCCCCCGACCACCAGAGATCAACGAGGTACATACCAGGACTACTACAGAGACCACCACCACACCAACCGGGACCAGAGAGGATCCCCATGCACAACAACAATATCAGACCTGCACCACTCCTGTCCTACAGGGGAACAGGACTGCCCCCAGCCAGACAGAGGGAGAGATGCACAGGGCATACGCAATACCTCAGGCAGAGACAATCCATTAAGAGACACTAAGCAGACGTGCAGCAGCATCTACATCCGCCTTATGGATCAGAAAATGAAAAAAAATAAATCAAGGACTAATTACTAGAAAGAATTGTAACCAAGTAGTATTAGCATTTATAGACAATTGAGATGACCTTTCTCCCCCCATTTAGACACGACAAACACGTGTCATTCTTTAACCTATCATAGTAAAAGATCAAACTTAACATGAAATCCTTATATATTTCGACCTGGAATATCCAAGGTCTATGCTCTTCGGTGCTCGACGTGAAGAGTATAACCCCAGAGTTCATAGATGAAACTAAAGATCTGGATATTATCATTTTACAGGAAACTTGGTATAGAGAAGGATGACACACTGGCCGTCCCCAAGGGTACACAGAGCTGGTGGTCCCCTCCAATAAATTGCCAGGAGTAACCCAAGGCAGAGACTCCGGAGGCATACTGATTTGGTTTAAAACAGAGCTTAGGAATTGCATCAAATTTATAAAAACGGGCGAAAACCGCATGTGGCTCAAAATTGAGAGGGGGATTATCTCTAACACCCAAGATGTTTTCATTTGCGCACTCTATATCCCCCCAATGGAATCCCTGTACTTTAAAGAGGACACCTTCTCCAACATTGAGAGGGAGATTATCCAATTCCAGGCCCAGGGGAACGTGTTGATCTGTGGTGACCTCAATTCAAGAACTGGCGAAGAACCAGACTTCACCAATAATCAGGGAAACAATTACATATTCGGGAATAACCACTTCGATATCCCTTCCCATCCATACAGGCATAACTGCGACAAGCAGACAAATACCAACGGAAAACAGCTACTGCAGCTCTGTCGAAGCCTGGGTCTGTACATTGTCAATGGTAGGTTCATGGGAGACCTCCTAGGAAGATCGACCTATTGCTCACCTCTTGGCTGTAGCACCGTAGACTATATGATTACGGATTTGGACCCATCCTCTTTCAGAGTATTCACAGTCAAACCACAAACAACACTGTCAGACCACAGTAAATTACTATGTATCTTAACAAGACAGAAACAACCAACACAGAAACACAACCCAGTAAACTGTACAACACCAAAAAATCGTACAGATGGGCCAAAAACAGCACGGAAAAATACCATAAAGCAATTAGCCATGAATCAACTCAAGCTCTCTTGGACACCTTTCTGGATAACATATACACTCACAATAAAGAAGGCGTAAACCGGGCAGTGAATAACCTAAACAATATTTTTGATAATTTGGCAACAAGGTCAAACTTGAAAGCTCGAAAGAACAAACCCAAAACAAAAAACTATGAAAAATGGTTTGACCCAGATTGCCATAACATGAGGAAAAAACTTAGAAAAATATCAAACCAAAAACACAGACAGCCAGAAAACGAGGAATTATGCCTTACTTATTGTCAGACACTAACACAATACAGAAACACACTCAGAACCAAAAAAGAGCAGTATATTTAGAATACACTCAGCTCCATTGAGGAATCCATTGATTCCAACTGTTTCTGGGACAAATGGAATACATTACACAAAAAACAACACGACGAATTGGCCATTCAAAATGGAGACACATGGGAAAACCACTTTGAAAAATTATACCAGGAAAACACACTAAGGCCAGAGCAACACTAAATATGCAAAAAACTGGAAAAGCTCGAAATGGCCATAAAAGATAACCAAGACCCGCTAGACTCCATAATAACAGAAAAAGAACTATTTGAAAAACTCAAGGACCTGCGACCAGGAAAAGCTTGCGGTGCAGACGGCATACTAAGCGAGATGATTAAACACACAGACGATAAAATGAAACTGGCTATCCTAAAACTCTTCAACTTGGTTCTGAGTGTCGGTTACTTCCCTGATATCTGGAACAAAGGACTCATAACACCCATATACAAAAGTGGGGACAAAGTCGACCCAAATAACTATCGAGGCATCTGTGTAAACAGTAACCTGGGGAAGGTATTCTGTAGTATCATAAACAAAAGACTTATAAACTTCCTTGAGGAGCACAATGTCTTGAGTAAAAGCCAAATTGGATTCCTGCCAAACTATAGAACATCAGATCATATCTTCACCCTACAGACCCTAATTGACAAACACGTTCATTAAAACAAAAGCAAAATCTATGCATGCTTTATAGATTTCCAGAAGGCTTTCGACTCCATCTGGCACGACGGTTTATTCCTGAAACTTATCGAAAGCGGGGTAGGGGGAAAAACATATGATGTAATTAAATCAATGTATACAAACAACAAATGTGCAGTTAAAATTGGAGACAAACAAACAAAATACTTCCCACAGGGGCGGGGGGGGGGGGGTGACACAGGGCTCACCCATCTCACCAACACTCTTTAATATTTACATAAATGAATTGGCAAAACTACTTGAACAATCTACAGCACCTGGCCTCACCCTATATGAATCCAAGGTTAAATTCCTCCTCTATGCAGATGACCTGGTTCTGCTGTCACCAACTAAGGAGGGTCTACAGCAGAACCCGGATCTGCTTGAGTCGTTCTGCCAGACCTGGGCCCTGACAATAAATCCCCAAAAAAACAAAATCCTTGTGTTCCAGCAAAGATCCAGACATCAGGGACCCAAAATAAATTTCACACTAGGAACAACCAAAATTGAACAAACCACTAACTATACATACGTGGGCCTAAAAATCAGTTCTACGGGAAATTTTCATCTGGCTGTGAATGAACTGAAAGAGAAAGCAAGAAGGGCTTTCTATGCCATTAAAAAATCAATCCAAATAGAAATCCCAATTAGCATTTGGCTCAAAATTTTTAAATCAGTAATTGAACCAATTGCACTCTATGGCAGTGAGGTGTGGGGACCGCTAACACAACAAGAATTTGCAAAATGGGACAAACACCCAATTGAGATCCTACATGCAGAATTCTGTAAAAGCATCCTCCGGACTCAAAGGAAAACCGTAAACAATGCATGCAGGGCAGAACTAGGCCAATATCCATTAATAATCACTATCCAAAAAAGAGCCACCAAATTTTGGAAACACCTAGAAATGAATAACCCCCAATGTTATCATTACGAAGCCCTGACATGCCAAGAGAGGACCATAAAGAAAAATACCCTCAGTCAACTAGTCCTGGTACTCAGTGAAGTAACTACTAACACTACTAACAAGAACCAGCCCCAGGACAGTGACAGCGTAACACAAAGAATTCGACCCAACACAATCGTCGCTAAGCAAAAGGAAAAATATCTGTCATATTGGGCAGAAACAACAAAAACCCAAAGCAAACTCAATTGCTACTTGGCCCTAAACAGACAATACAACATGGCTGATTACCTGACCATGGTAAAGGATAGCAAACTGAGAAAAACCTTGACAATGTACAGACTTAGTGAACATAGCCTGGCGATCGAAAAAGGTAGACACAGGCAGACCCGGCTACCAAGAGAGGACAGGATATGCTCTCACTGCACTCAGGGAGTGGTGGAGACAGAGATGCACTTCCTCACAGGTTGTAGAAAATATCAGGGCATAAGGGAGAATTTCTACCCAAAATTCACAAAAATATGCCCGGAATTCAGAAATTTGAATGACAACCAAAAACTCCCATACCTACTAGGGGAAGAGAGAAATTGTGTAACCTTAGTGGCACACTATGTTACAGCTTGCCATAAACAGAGGGACAACCACTAAATATAAGAAAAGAGTATATACAAATTATATGAATGTATATTTATACACTCAGGGATATATCTGTTTATACACTGTATGGATAGATCTGTATTTTTGTGTACAACCATGAATGTTTTTCGATGCTTTGGCAACATAAGATGTACCTTGTCCTGCCAATAAAGCGATTTGAATTGAATTGAATTGACTGGGGGGAAGAGAGAGAGAGAGAGACTGGGGGGAAGAGAGAGAGAGAGAGACTGGGGGGAAGAGAGAGAGAGAGACTGGGGGAAGAGAGAGAGAGAGACTGGGGGAAGAGAGAGAGAGAGAGACTGGGGGAAGAGAGAGAGAGAGAGAGAGAGACTGAGGGAAGAGAGAGAGAGAGACTGGGGGAGAAGAGAGAGAGAGAGCGACTGGGGAGAAAAGAGAGAGAGAGACTGTGAGGCGAAGAGAGAGAGAGAGATTGAGAGACTGGGGGAGAAGAGAGAGAGAGAGAGACTGGGGGGAGAGGAGAGAGAGAGAGAGACTGGGGGGGAAGAGAGAGAGAGAGAGAGAGACTGGGGGGAGAAGAGAGAGAGAGAGAGACTGGGGGGAGAAGAGAGAGAGAGACTGGGGGGAGAAGAGAGAGAGAGAGACAGGGGAGAAGAGAGAGAGAGAGAGAGACTGGAGGGAGAAGAGAGAGAGAGAGACTAGGGGGAGAAGAGAGAGAGAGAGAGACTGGGGGGAGAAGAGAGAGAGAGAGAGACTGGGGGGGGGGGCAGGACCGGCCTGACTCACCTGGGTACCAGAACGGAGTCAGTCCGACACTGGGAGGCTGGGTGCCCATCACACCGAAGTGAGCCCGGGGTTCCTCTCTATCTCTGTATCTATCTCTCTCTCTCTTTGTATTTCTGTCTCTCTCTGACATCTGTCTGTTGACTCTTCCCCTCTGCCGCTGTCAGTTTTTATGCCGTTATCTCTCTCCCTTCCCTACTGCCGCCGCTCCCCGGCTATCGGCTGCGCTGTATTTATTTTCTCTGGTTATTTAGCCGGTGTCGGGTTTGCCGGCCGCTGAGGCGCTGTATGGAAATCATCTTGGCGCCGTTGCCCGATCTGCTACTCCAGGCCCCGCCGTCCGCCCGCTCAGCAGGCCAAGGTAATAGCCGGGCTCCGGCCCCACACCCGCACCGCCAGGGATCAGCACCCGGGGAACCCGCCCGCCACCCAACGTGAACAACAAACACCCTCGTAACCTGTCACGGAGTTGAAATCTCCGAAAGCGGCCACGGTTCCCCGGGCCTCCGACCCGAAGAGCTCGGCAGTGACATCCTGCAGAGCGGAGAGGCCCGGGTGACAGGAGAGAGGGGAGAAAGCGGAGAGAAGGAGGAGGCCAGCCTTTACCAAGATGGCGGCGATGGGGGGCCGCTGGCTTGGAATCGGGCCCAGCGGGGCAGGTGGTGCCTAGCTTGGGCGTGGCTGGCGAGGAGAGGCCGAGGCTTCGAGGCCTGAGGCCTGCAGGCAGCTCGTCCACCGTGAATGCAAACAACCCGCGAGCGGAGAGGCCGGGGTGACAGGAGAGACGGGAGAAAGCGGAGAGAAGGAGGAGGGTGAGGGTGGGACTGGGGCCCATGGTCAGACAGAGGCAGAGTTGCTCCATCACAAACAACAATGGCCGCCGCTTGCTTTTCAGTTTGAAGGATTAGGCACCGCCCACACACGCCATGAAACGCCCCCCGTGACGTAGCGCGCTCCCCCCGTAGGATTGGTCAACCTTCACGTCACTCAATGCTAATGAGCGGATTCCCCCGTATGATTGGTCAACCATCACGTCACTCAACGCTAATTCCCCTGTAGGATTGGTCAACCGCTAATGAGTGGAATTTTGAACGTTTTTTGTATACTGTCTGAACAATGTTTGTCTGACCAAAAAGTAAATATGCCTAAGATGCTCTCGTAATCATAAGCTTGCTTTTGATATAACATATGTGTAGGTACGCTCTTTAACTTTTGAGTTAATTCCGGACATACACACAGACACAACGATCCTTTTATTTATATATATATACTAGCTGGAGTGCCCGGCGGTGCCGAGGGTTTTTTGAGGGCATGTTGTTGTTGGAAGAGAGAGAGAGAGACTTGGGGGAGAAGAGAGAGACTGGGGGGAGAAGGGAGAGACGGGGGGGAAGAGAGAGAGAGAGACAGCTGGATTTAGTTCGGGATTAGACTGGAGAGAGAGGGGGGGAAGGAACACCTCAGGCGTGGCCCAATAGACCCCTGCGAAGGAAGGAAGGGAGGAAGGAAGAAGGCGAGCTCTACCTCCCTGTCCCACCCCCTCACTCTTTCCCTCCCTCACCCTCTCTCTCCCTGCCCCCGTCTCTCCCTGCTTTAGTCTCTCTCCCACCCTCCCCTCTCCTCTCCCTCCCTGCCCCTCTCCTCAACCCTCTCCCTCCCTCCCTCCCTCCTCCCCTCTCCCTCCCTCCCTCCCTCCCCCTGTCTCTCCCTCCTTTCCAGTACCAGAACGGAGTTAGTCCGACATCGGGAGGCCGGGTGCCCATCGCTCCGAAGCGAGCTCGGGGTTCCTCATCGTTAATGCGGCGGGCCTTTTGACCCGGTTGGCCGGGCGGCAGACGAACACCTTTCGCTGCAGTGGGGGGAGAGAGAGACGCCGCTGCTCACCTGCTCGCTTCCCTCTTCCCCCGGGCTTTCGGGCTGTGCGGGGAAGAGAGAGTGAGACGCCGCCGCTCACCTGCTCGCTTCCCTCTTCCCCCGGGCTTTCGGGCTGCGCGGGGAAGAGAGAGAGAGAGACTGGGGGGGGGAGAGTGAGACGCCGCCGCTCACCTGCTCGCTTCCCTCTTCCCCCGGGCTTTCGGGCTGCGCGGGGAAGAGAGAGAGAGAGACTGGGGGGTGGAGAGTGAGACGCCGCCGCTCACCTGCTCGCTTCTGTCTTTCCCCGGGCTTTCAGGCTGCGCGGGGAAGAGAGAGAGAGAGACTGGCGGGGGGGAGAGTGAGACGCCGCCGCTCACGTGCTCATTTCCCTCTTCCCCCGGGCTTTCGGGCTGCACGGGGAAGAGAGAGAGAGAGACTGGGGGGGGGGGGAAATGAGACGCCGCCGCTCACCTGCTCGCTTCCCTCTTCCCCCGGGCTTTCGGGCTGCGTGGGGAAGAGAGAGAGAGAGACTGGGGGGTGGAGAGTGAGACGCCGCCGCTCACCTGCTCGCTTCCCTCTTCCCCCGGGCTTTCAGGCTGCGCGGGGAAGAGAGAGAGAGAGACTGGCGGGGGGGAGAGTGAGACGCCGCCGCTCACCTGCTCACTTCCCTCTTCTCCCGGGCTTTCGGGCTGCGCGGGGAAGAGAAAGAGAGAGACTGGGGGGGAGAGTGAGACGCCGCCGGTTGCCGGGGTATCCCTCCTCCCTCCCCCCCTTCCTGAGCGGCTACAGGCTGTGAGAGAGGCCCGGGCCCGGTTGCCGGGGTAACCCTCCTCCCCCGCCCTCCTGAGTGGCTACAGGCTGTGAGAGAGGCCCGGGCCCGGTTGCTGGGGAAAACCTTCTTCCCCCCACCCCTGCCCTCCTGAGGGGCTACAGGCTGTGAGAGAGGCCCGGGCCCGGTTGCCGGGGAAACCCTTCCCCACCTCAACTCGCTCCCAAAATCCCCTCCACACACACACAAAGTGGGAAAAATAAATCAAGAGTTAGGAATCAAGATGGCCACCACCAGGGAAACCCTTCCCCACCTCAACTCACTCCCAAAATCCCCTCCACACACACACAAAGTGGGAAAAATAAATCAAGAGTTAGGAATCAAGATGGCCGCCACTCACCTCAGCTCAGAAGGATTAGGCCCGCCCACAGATGCAATGAAATGCTCCCCGTGATGCACTGATTGGTCAACCATCAGGTTAATCCCCTGTACGATTGGTCAACCATCACGTCACTCAACACTAATGAGCGGAATGTTGTCATTTTTTGAACCTTTTTTGTATACTGTCTGAACAATTTTTGTCTGACCAAAAAGTAAATACACCTATTAGACTCCCCTAATGATATACTTTCTTTTGATATAACATATGTGTAGGTACGCTCTATAACTTTTGATTGTATAGCCGGACAGACAGACAGACAGACAGACAGACAAACAGACAGACAGAGAGACAAACCGCTTTATATATATAGATATAAGATATATAGAATAAGAATATAGATAGATATAGATAGATAGATAGATAGATAGATAGATAGATAGATAGATAGATAGATAGATAGATAGATAGATGGATAGATGCTTGCGGGATTCCTGTTTTGTAAATGTCACCATAGCTATATTGCAATTCATTGTCAGAAGATCCTGGTACAGTATCAATACAAGGAGGCAATAATAAATTAGATGGGGGGGGGTCCATGATTACTAATCTATTTGAAAAGGGGTTCTACAGACAAAACTGTTTGAGAACCACTGTGCTAAAGCTCTCTAAATGGCACTTGGGATGGAGACTGCTGCCAGGTCCACCACTTGCTCCTAGTCATGGCCGCTTTACTTGTAGTCACCCTCGCGCTCGGGTATGACAGGGAGATAGAGCAAAGGCAGCAAAGAATGCTCTCAGAGGGAGGAGGAGGAGGGGCCAGAGGGCTATCGGCAGGAGGCATTACCCACCTAGGGTCTTCAGGGAGCAATTCTCCTACCTGCACTTAAGCCAGGAGCAGTGTATTAGGAGGCTCCGCTTCACCAAGGAGGTAGTCACCGAACTCTGCCCTGCAACCAGACCTGCAGTCTCAGAGCAGGGCAATGATGGCGCCGCCAATGGCCCTCATGGTCACCGTGGCCCTCAATATATTTGCCACCAGATGCTTCCAATCTGGAGCAGGAGACATAGCTAACATCTCCCAGTTCACCATCTATCGCTGCATCTGGGAGGTCACAGAAACTCTGTACTCCAGGAGAAGGGATTTCATTGTCCTCTCTTTGAACTGAGAGAAGCAGGAGGAACACACATGTGGCTTTGCCAGGATATCAGGCTACCCCATGGTGCAGGGTGCCATCGATTGCACACATGTGGCTTTGCCAGAATATCAGGCTACCTCATGATGCAGGGCACCATCGACTGCACACATGTGGCTTTGCGGGCACCGCATATCAATCCTGAGTTATATCGCAGCTGCAAAGGCTACCGCTCACTTAATGTACAGTTGATGTGCGACCACGCCCTGCACATCATGATAGTGACTGCCCGGTATCCAGGCAGCAGTCATGATGCCTTCATCCTGCACTAGTCCGGTGTGCCAGCAATCTTCCAGCCACCACATCAAACCTGAGGGTGGCTGCTCGGAGACAAGGGCTGTCCGCTCTACACCTGGCTGATGACTCCTCTCTGCAACCTCACCACTTGTGGCCAGCACTCATAAAATGAGAGCCATGTTGCCATGAGGAACCTCATCGAGCAGACCATCGGGGTGTTAAAGCAATGGCTCCGCTGCCTTGACTGGTCGGGCTGAACCCTCCATTACATGCCGGAACAGGTGTCGAATTTCATAGTGGTCTGCTGTATCCTTCATAACTTGGTCATCATGAGGGTGCAGCCCTTGCCACCACAGGTTCTGGGACTATCTCAGGAGCAGGAGGAGGAGGAAGAGGAGGAGGAGGAGGAGGAGGAGGAGGAAGAAAGGAGGAGGTGACAGTAGATACTCGTTCTGGACAGGCTGTCCATGAGTGACTCATCAGACCAATGAATGAAACCCCAGATCCTCATTGCTCAGCACGTCCCCGCCTTTCCATCCCTCTGTCACTGAACATCACAGCATTCTCCTGGGCACAAAACTGAAATGAGAGGAACCACAAAACAAACATTCCAAACATAATATAAAATTTATCAATTCCAACACTACAAAACAAAGTTAACTAATCACCCTTGTGCACTCCCTTAGTGTCTGCCTTTCATGTTCTTTTGCCTACTCTAGTGCTCATGCAAAGTGCTACCCCCATGGCTGCAGTATGGCTAGTGGAAGGCTGCTGATTTTGTGTAGGTGAAACTGCAGATGGCCTTGCAGGAAGACCTCGAGCAGCTCTGGGCCTAGAAGGCCCAGCTGTAGACTGCACCACCTCAGCATGGGCGGCGGCAGTCTGGGCTGGCTGGATGACAGGCAGCAGCTAGGGCAATTGCAGAGTGGCATTGGTGGGAGTAGGAATGCTGTCATCTTGTTCCACGGAGTCACTGCCACTCCCCTGGGATGGTGCCTCAGCATTCCTAGCCATCTATTGGAGGACAGATTGCTGGACTGCTATGAGACCCTGCAATCCCCTTTGCACACTCATAAACCCAGCCATGATGGCAGCAGTATGAGTTTACATTGCATAAGCTGAGACTGCATGAGAGCAGTCTGATCTTGAATGCAGCAAGTTGAGACTGCATGAGAGCAGTCTGATCTTGAATGCAGCAAGTTGAGACTGCATGAGAGCAGTCTGATCTTGCATGCAGCAAGCTGAGACTGCAGAAGAGCAGTCTGAGCTTCCATTGCAGCACTGAGACGTTGGGTCGCTTCTGACTGTGCTGCAATGGGAGCTGCAAGATTGCCCATCACACCCTGCATCATGGTTGGGTCCACAAGCTTGGACATCATGGGCTCCAAGCTCCGTGCAAAACCCCGTACAATGTTGGAGCCAGATTCCTGCATCTTCCTTGACACTGACAAGAGGCTCTCTAGCAGACTTGGCATTGCACCAAGCATGCCCATCACCCTTCTTCTGAAGGCTGCCCCATCGAGGTCATCATCTGAGCCCTGGGCAGCTGAACTCGCCCTCCGGGGAGCTGGTACCCGAGCTAATATTTCCCCCTGGCCTGGCTGTGGCCCACTCCTGCCCAGTGACTCACCACGTGCAGATCCCGTCTCTATACCAGCCTCTAAAGTCCACGCAGTGCCATTTTGGTGCCTGGGAATGTCAGATTGAGCGACGGCGTCACTTCTTCTCCTTCACTCTCCTCCTCCATAATTTCGGGGACAGGCTGGGCTAGCCAAACTTCTTGGGTATCTGAAAGGAGAAAGGCACAAGGATCCGGTTGTGGTGAGGGGAGGGGGTGATGAAGCTAGAAGTGCATGCTTACACCATTAGCAGCTTGTAAGTGAGAAGAGAAGGCTGAGGGGTGACCGAATAGAGGTCTTTAAAATTATGAAAGGTTTTGATAGAGTAGACACACAGAGAGTATTTCCACTTGTGGGGAAGAGCAAAACTAGAGGCCATCAATATAAGATAGTCACCAAGAAATCAAATAGGGAATTCAGAAGAAACTTCTTTACCCAGAATGTGGAACTCGCTACCACAGGGAGTGGTTGTGGCGAATAGTATAGATGGATTTAAAAGGAGGCTAGATAAGCATATGAGGGAGAAGGGAATAGAGGGTTGACGTACGAAAACTATTAGGCACTTGGCCTGAGTATTAAACAAGGCTTTAATCAACTGTTTTTCAACATGGAGATCTAGTTGTGTCCTTCGCTAGTTCCTGTTAAAGAATGTCCTGAGCAAGCTGGGCCCATGCCCAAGTATTTATACTCTCCCTGGACAGCGCACCAGCAGGCCGCCCAGTATTATTTCATAAGTCATTTCCACATGAATGACAAGATTCATGTCAAAGGTTTTGCTGGTAGATTTAGCTGAGGAAAGACGAGAGGAGGCTCGAGTGGAGCATAAACGTCGGCATGGACTGGTTGGGCCGAATGGCCTGTTTCTGTGCTGTATATTCTATGTAATCCTATGTAATTCTTTGTAAGAGATTGTGGGATGAGGTGGAAGTGGGATGTGAGAAGAAGGATTAGGTATGAACATACTGTCATCAGGAGCAATGCTTTCAACTTTGCCAATCACCATGGCCTCAGTGACGACCCCTCTAATTATCTCCAGCACTGTGTCCTCCAGCTCCATGAGGTTGTGAAGTTGGACTTCCCCTCTGGCCGACTGCTGCTGCTCCCGACGGTTATGAGCCACCTTTTCTGGCAAGAGAAAGGGAAGTGTGTCAGTGAATGTGGTGCAATGTGTTTCAGTGATGTACCTGCCATGGTTTAATAGTGTGGCAGTGTGTGCAAGGTGTTAAATGTGAGTGTGAGTCTTGCAGCAGTGCTAAGTGTGTGAGGGTGACATGAAGCTCTGATTGTGAGGTATGAGTGGTAATTGCTAGAGATTGTTGGTAGGTGAGTGACGGGGGGGTGGTGGTGCATTGAGCAGTGTGTGAGGCTAGTGGTGCAGTTGGTGGGATATGACAATTGAAGATGCATTCACTCACCTTGACCACTCGTGTGAGGTCATTAAACCTCTTGCGGCACTGGATCCAGGTTCTGGGGACAACACTTGTGGCACTGACAGCTTGGGCTATTTCCTCCCACAGCCTTCTGGTATGCTGCTTAGAAAGCCTCCTGTCACCCTTCGAGTAGAGGACCTCACGTTATCTGTGAACCCCCAGGACCAAGGCCTCCAGTGTCGCATCAGAAAACCTCCTCACTCTCTCTCTTCCCTGTTGGGTCATGACTTCATCCAGACTGACAATGAGGCGCTTCTGCAACAAAGCACCTCCCCTTTAAGTAGTGCAGAGAGCCTAGGACAAATTTTATTGGCCAGTAGACTCCACCCGATATTGGCCCCCCTGTTCAGTGCTAAGCCAACCCGCAGTGGGTTTAACGCTGAGATCAGTGCTCCAATGATTATAAAGAGCAGGCAGCACGAATCTTGCGTGCTGCCTACACCACTTTGAACAGGTGCGGGCACATCATGCTTCGGGCTTCCCATGCCCGTTTTTAGTCTTTATCCAATTTCACCCCCTAAATGGCATAACTGCACAGAATTGGGTCATTTAACTAAGTGTTGATGGAAGCCAGTAGGTGCTGCTAGATTGGAGAAGAAAAGAAAACTCCAAGTCATATCATAGCAACATGAGGAATTAACAACAACAACAACTTATATTTATATAGTGCCTTTAACATAGTAAAACGTCCCAAGGCGCTTCACAGGAGTGTTATAAGACAAAAAATTGACACCGAGCCACATAAGGAGAAATTAGGGCAGATGTCCAAAAGCTTGGTCAAAGAGGTAGGTTTTAAGGAGCGTCTTAAAGGAAGAAAGAGAGGTAGAGAGGGAGAGAGGTTTAGGGAGGGGATTCCAGAGCTTAGGGCCTAGGCAAC
This sequence comes from Somniosus microcephalus, assembly GCF_052327205.1. NCBI lineage: Eukaryota > Metazoa > Chordata > Chondrichthyes > Squaliformes > Somniosidae > Somniosus > Somniosus microcephalus. The sequence goes on along the minus strand of NC_140993.1, from coordinate 81,030,471 downwards.
AGAAGGCACGGCCGCTGATGGTTGAGCGCTTATAATTAGGGATGATCAAGAGGGCAGAATTTCAGGAGCGCAGATATCTCAGGGGGGGTTGTGGGGCTGAAGGAGATTACAGAGATAGGGAGGGGCAAGGCCATGGAGGGATTTGAAAAAAAGGATGAGAATTTTGAAATTGAGGCATTGCTTAACCGGGAGCCAATGTAGGTCAGTGAGCACAGGGGTGATGGGTGAACGGGAGCGTTTTAAAGGAGGAAAGAGAGGTAGAGAGGTGGAGAGTTCTAGGGAGGGAATTCCAGGCCTTAGGGTCTTGGTAGCTGAAGGTGTGTCAATTTAGAGACCGTGGAGAGGTCAAGAGAAGTGGTGGTGAGGTAGAGCTGGGTGTCATCAGCATGCATGTAGAAAATGACGTGTTTTCGGATGATGTCACCAAGGGGCAGCATATAGATGAGAAATAGGAGGGGGCCAAGGATAGATCCTTGGGGGACCCCAGAGGTAACGATATGGGAGTGGGAAGAGAAGCCATTGCAGGTGATTTTCTGGCTACGATTAGATAGATAAGATTGGAACGAGGTGAGTGCAGTCCCACCCAGCTGGACGATGGCGGAGAGGCATTGGAGGAGGATGGAGTGGTCAACCGTGTCAAAGGCTACAGGCAGGTCGAGAAGGACGAGGAGGGAGAGTTTACCTTTGTCACAGTCACATAGGATGTCAAAATATAACAGGAAAGGGGCAAGGTGAAATTGTGGTTCCTATCTGCATAGAAAGTATTACATGTGGATTTGAGTTGGACACTGGGGCTGTGGCAATTATTATGCCAGCAAAGGTATATGAGGAAATATTTCTGAAAATTGCCCTTCAAAAGTAAACCATATTTTGCATGAAGGTTATTCTGGACATCCATTGCTAGTCCTTGAGAACATAGACATCCAAGTAAAATATGAAAATCAGACAAAACAATTGTCTGTAATTGTAGTTAAGGGCAAAGTTCCCTCATTGATGGACCAAGACTAGTTTTGTAGCCTGAAGTTAAATAGGCCAATATTAAGAAGTTCACCACTCAAAGACCCACGGTCTTACTCATGGAAGAGTACAAGTTCTTATTCAGTCCAAAACTTGGTACAGCAAAGGGTATTAAGGAACACCTTAATGTGAAGAAAGGGGCAAAGCCAAACTCTTTTAGGCCCAGAACTATACCTTATGCTCTAATTGTCAAGGAAAGCTCCACATTGTTTGGACTTGTAGATAGTATTGAGTATACTGGTTTTCATTATGGTTCCAGTGTAAGATTCGCAAAATTGATATTGTATTAATAAGGGTCGAATGGCAGAAGAGGCCATGATTTTAAAGACTGTTTTAAAAGAAGCCCAGGAAAAAGGGGCATTCAAAATGGCCGCCAGGCCCCATGACCAACTTATTGGGACACTTTAAAATGGTTCCTGCAGTCCTCAGACAGCTTTGTGGATTCAACCCACAGTAGGTTCTGGAAGCCGTTTCTGAGAGAACGAAACCAGACGCCCACACATACATAAAGATTGGATGCAGATCCAGTCAGATCGGCCTGTAGATAAAGGCCATCTAAATGTTTACCCAGACAAAGGGGAACAGTTCCATATTCATAAAGAACGCATCAAGGACCCGTTAAAGACATCAAGAAGACATTAAAACATTACCAGTTCATTCCAGACCAGAGATGGCCATCACCGGCCATCCCGAAAGCAGTTTAAATATAATAACTACCCCGTTGTGCAACCAGCCCGCCAAAATTAAAACAAAAGACTAACCTGATTTGGCGCGAGATAAGGGCTTCTGCTGAGAAGTATAATTGGGAGACACCGGGGGTAGCAAGAAAAAGAGGCTTCATCTTAGATATTGGGAAGAGAGAGGTTCCTTTCTTCATCATCTTCGTGGGATCGTTGGTAATAGCCGTTACCTTCGATAGCAGCTGGAGTTCGGAGAAGAAGATGGTTCGAGCCGGCGTCCTGCCCCGGGGTAAAACATCGGGAGATCATCGACCAACCCCGGGCCATTGACGAAATGGGAGGGTAGTAAAACTACAGAAGAATCCTATATGAAAGCCGGCTAGGGGCTTCCAACCGTGGTCAAGCAGATGATCTCCGCCGACATCCAGGCCCGTCAGTGTCCAGCCTGTCCGTGACCTTCACCTCGAGAGAGAGAAAGAGAGTGAGGTGTGGCGCAACCCGCTGTGGCTCCACTGACCACGAGGAAACAGGACACCTGAGGGGATTAAAATGCAGACCTGTTTCAAAACTCTATACTTTTCCAACTGGATTGGTGAGCATGTTTCTGGCCCTTCATAATCGGATCTAGTTAGGATTAAGGGGGTGGTCATTTTGGGTATAATTAACATGAGTTGTTGTCCCTCGATGTTCCGTGTGTTTCCCCATTTCATCATGACTTTTGTAAAGTATAATATGCCTGTATCTATTTTAGCTAGTACTGTATTGTTTTGATTTGTTTTTCCCTCCCATGTACCCTCTTATGTGCTTGCATTTGATTTGTTTTTCCATATGCAATAAAATTCCATTTTGATTCATTAAACTTGGTCTATAAGAGTCTTCTCTGCATTGTAGTTCCTGCACCTAAGTCCAGTGTCTAGAATCTAAGGGGTGAGTGGGTCGAACCACTCAAGGTTTTACTGTGCAAAAGAGAGAGAGAGGCCTCTGGCGAGAGAAACCTCTGCGACCTCGGAGAGAAAACCCCTTACACCAGTGTTGGCATAACCCAACATCTGTGTACTACTGGGAAAATGCAATGGTTATTTTTTTTAACCGCATTATTTAAGATGTAGGCCCCAATCTTATCTTCGGGACGCATTCGGTGTGGGTGGCGGGTGCAGGGAGGTGGAATTATGGACGGGAAATCCGGAAGTATGGGTTTCCTGAACGTCCTGCAGTTAAAAACTGCAGGACATCTCTTAATTTTTTTTGTAGGTTTCCCATCTGACAGCCGGCCTGATTGACAGGCTGACTGCCCGTTGGGCGGGAAAGCCTGCAGCACAAGACCAATCTGAGAGCAGGCAGGTCTAATGGGGGAGGGTGGGAGAGATCACGGGGAGGGTGATGGATAGGGGCGGCGGGGTGGGGGGGGGTCGACCGTGGAGGGGGAGAGATGTTGGTTGGAGGGTCTAATCATGGGGGCTGGGGAGATGGTAGTCTGGAGGTCTGATCGTGGGAGGTGGCGGGAGATGGTGGCTAAGGGGGTCCGTTTGCGGGGGAGAGATGGTGATCGGGAGGTGGTCTGATTGCTGGGTGTGGGGGGAGCAGACAGATCATGCGTGATGAGTACAGAGGTAGGCTTGTTGGGCCAGGAGGAAATACTCCTGCTCCTCCTGGCCCACAAGCAGAGCAGTAAAAGCACTTACCTTATGGATTCAGCCCTTCTCGCCTCCTTTTACCTGCCGGGTTTCCCAAGACCAGGGAAACACGGCTGACTGTAGTTAAAAATAGAATCACCATTAAAATGAAGGCACGCAGCCTCATTAAAATATTTCAATGACCAACCCGCTTCCTGTGAATGGATTGGTTGCCTGCCCCTCATCCCACCTCCATTAAAACCAGAAGTGGACGGGTTCAAGGCGGGTTGGGTTCCTGTTTCAGATGTTTTGCTTTTTAACCTCCCACCCAAACTATTTGGGGGTTAAAATTACATTTTTTATGTGTTAACTAGCCTCATTCTTGGAGCTGATGATTTTCTTGTAATTCTGAGGGAGGAAAGTGATATGCCTATGGTACTTGCATATTGTTAATTGAACACTAGATAGCCCCCCTGATGGGAGTAAGCATCTGAATGTTTATTCGCACACAACACCTGAAGACACTGACTTTTGCCAAGTTACAGTTCTGTAGGCATAGCGTGCCCTCCAGTACCTCTACGCAAGTGGCCATTTTTTGTGCTTGAGCTTAGTCTATTAGTGTAGGAAGGCTTTCAAAGCAACGGTTAATAAAAAGAGAGTTGAAGAGGACAAACTATCATAGGTGCATTTTATCTAGGTTTAGTTCACTCACAATAAAGATAATTTAATACTTCCCAATCAACAGGCCTCTCATGAAAATATGAAATTAATATCTGAGGAGGTTCTCCTGCTCATCCATTGTAACTTCAGTAGAAGAGCCGTGAGAACCACAGAAAAATGACATAAACAGAGTGGATGAACAGAGGAACCCCTGAGGAAACTCAGCCCCATGTCTCATATCTGTAAAGAAATAAATAATTCTGAACAATAAAAATAAAATGTAAAACACTGGAAACACTCAGCAGGTCAGGCAGCATCTGTGGAGAGAACAAAAGTCAATGTTTTAGAGTACAGGCGCTTCCTCAGAACATTGCCTGACCTGCTGTGCGTTTCCAGCATTTTCTGTTTTTGTTTCAGATTTCCAGCATCTGCAGTATTTTGCTTTTTGTTCACCTCTGAAATTTTTTTTAAAGAGGCAGGTTAACTCCAAGCCTTTCACCCTGCTTGCTAGATACCCGAAGCTTGTACTGCTTAAAGCAGCTTCAGCTAGTTTTTCCAAAATAGCTGTATCTCTTGAATCTTCCTCAATTGTAAAAAGCAGGCAGTCACTTTTTAAACTGAATTAACGAAATGGGATTTCTAAATGCGTTTCTTGTCAGAAATCCTCCACTATTCAGAAGTGTCAATATCAGCAAGCCAGACATACTCTTGAAAAATCCCAACAGCCAGATATCTTCAAGCCCAACCGTTCATTTCAGTCAGACAGATGTTTCATTTAATACTCCTCGTGCTAAAGATCAGGATTATGCTTTTTCAAAACTGACATGTTACTAATGTCATTTCTTACTATAAGCCAGATGGTGAATAAGCAACGGCTGCAGCTCTATTTATATATTGAAACAAATGGCATTTTTGTAAGCACTTTGGCATGTTCATATATTACATTTACATAAACATAAGATGATTAATAAAGTTGATTGAGCTAGACTTGAAATTAAAGGTCCCCAGGATTAAGTGTTTAACTGTATAATGTAACTTGATTAAAAATAAAACATTTGTTCATTTTACCATATAAAGTTTATATCTGCACAGAACAAATATCTGTTTCCAGTGTTGGGCCCAACTCCATCATCCTCCCTCTTGAGAAGGCTAAAGTCACATGTCACACTCTCCACTGAATTGCTCAACTTCATGCTGGAAAGTCATTTAAAAACCATAATAAAAACAGAAAGTGCAGGAAATATACCATAGGTCCTTCAGCACCTGAAAAGAGATAGTTTGATTAACTTGTCAGGTTGACAACCTTTGTCAGTGCTGATAAGGAAACCGAGGCACTCCCTTTATAGGGCTGAACAAAACAAAGAAAGGAAGACCATAAGGTGAAAGAGGACAAACGCACTGTTGATACAAAGAAGCAGTTGGTTCAAATCTCCATTATTCACAGATATTTTTTTTAACTGAAATCCATAGTCAGGAACTAACAGCTTCAGCAAAGTAACCCAATCAGTTGAATCAAGATTGGGCTCAAGAAAGGTAAATATCTCCTTCATAATTATGATCCTGGAAAATGTGATGTAAATATTTGGGGTTTCAAAGCCCTATCTAAGAAACTAGTTGCTCCCTTGGGTTATATCTGTTTTAACTGGTGTTGTCCAGTTGTCCAATATTAGTAGAAACTAACAACCACTGGACCTATCCATGAGAAGAGTGTAATGATCAATAACATGTCATTCTATAGTGGACACTAGGTGGAGCCGTAGAGCTGTGTAGAGCTGTATATAGCTGTATGTATATAAGAATACACTACCCAGCTGTATGTATATTAAGACTACATTACCCATGAGGCATTAGGCTACCCACAAGGCAGTAGTCAAGATGGCAGCCTGCACACAGGAGCACACATGCTGAATCTCTACAGATACTGTACCTAGAGAACGTGTACTGAATAAATGACTAGCTAGAAGCTAGCTGTGTTCATAATAAGAATGTCTAGTTATTAATGAACATAATATGGTACCAGGATTGGTGAAGATCTGCTGAAAATTGTGAAAAGCGACATGGAGAATTTGAAGCCACCAGAGCTTTTGAAACTCACAGGAAATATCGAATACAATTGGCAGACTTTTAAACAAAAGTTCAAACTCTACATTGCAGCCATCGGATTTGGTATGAAGCCAGATGCAAGGAAGATAGCGTTGCTGCTTACGGTTCCAGGCCTGCAGGCGATAGAGGCATTTAATACATTTGTATTTAATCCAGAGGAGAACAGAGAAAAATTAGAAGATGTGCTGAAGAAATTTGATGCACATTGCTCTCCCAAAAAGAATGAGACTTATGAAAGATACATCTTCCGTTCTCGGACATAGCAGCAAAATGAGACTTTTGATAGCTTTTTGACTGATCTGAAACTGAAAGCACAGACATGTAATTTCTCTGAGCTGAAAGCATCCATGATTCGTGACCAGATTGTGTTTGGTATTCATGATAAAAAAGTCAGGGAACGTCTGTTGAGAGAAACCGAACTAACATTGGAAATTGCTGTGAAAATATGCAAAGCTAGCGAGCTAGCTCAAAAGCATGCGAAGACTTTCAGTGAAATTAATGATGATGCGATTGCAGTAAGTGCTGCTGTCGGTGCTGTGTGGCAGAACAGAAATGAAAAGCAATCGGAGGATGAAATTTTTAATTGTAAGTGCTGTGGTTACAAACACCAGTTAAGACAATGCCCAGCATTTGGAAAAATGTGCACAAAATGTAATGGAAAGAATCACTTTGCCAAACAATGCTTTTCAAAAGTAAAAACAAAGAAAGGGCAACGAGTTAATGTGATTGAGGACACTGATTTAAGTGAGACATTTTTTGTAGGAATGGTGTCATGTGACAATATCAAAAAGGATACAGAAAATGTGCAGCCCTCAGAAATGGACAATGCTGAACATAAAGTTAATGCAGTAAAAGAGGACAAATGGATGATCCCACTGCAGGTAAATGGAGCATTAGCTACATTGAAACTAGACACTGGGGCAAAAGCAAACTTAATCAGTATGAGCGACATTAACAATATGAAAGAAAAGCCCAAAATACAGAAAAAGTCAGTATTACTGAAGGACTATAGTGGACAGAAAATAGATAGCTTAGGTGTATGCAGACTTAAAGTGACAGTCAAAGACAAAGTGCATTAGGTGTAGGAAAATCCGCATCGGAGCAATGGGAGGCTTTCAGAAGGGAGATTGAGATCATACAATGGCAACATGTTCCCGTAAAGGTCAAGGGTGGATCCAAAAACCACAGGGAACCTTGGGTGTCAGGGGATATACGAGAATGGATTAGGAAAAAAAGGAGGGCTTTTGGTAAATACAAAAGGCTAAAGACGGAGGAAGCCCTAGAGGAGTACAAAAAGTGCAGGGGGATACTTAAAAAAGAAATTAGGAGATCAAGGAGGGGCCATGAAATAACACTGGCGAGCAAAATAAAGGAAAATCCTAAGATGTTTTATAAGTATATTAAGGGTAAGAGGATAACTAGGGAAAAAATAGGGCCCATTAGGGACAAAAGTGGCAATCTGTGTGTGGAGCCGGAAGATGTAGGAGGGGTTCTAAATGAATTTTTTGCATCTGTTTTCACTATGGAGAAGGACGATGTAGACATAGAAATAGGGCGGGGGGACTGTGATATGCTCGAACATATTAACATCGAGAGGGAGGAGGTATTGGCGGTTTTAGCTGGCCTAAAAATGGATAAATCCCCAGGCCCGGATGAAATGTATCCCAGGCTGCAGTGTGAGGCAAAGGAGGAGATTGCGGGGGCTCTAACACATATATTCAGGACATCTCTGGCCACAGGGGATGTGCCAGAGGACTGGAGAACCGCTAATGTAGTACCATTATTCAAGAAGGGTAGTAGGGAAAAACCGGGGAACTACAGGCCAGTGAGCCTAACATCAGTGGTAGGAAAATTATTGGAAAAAATCCTGAGGGACAAAATTTGTCTCCACTTGGAGAGGCAAGGATTAATCAGGGATAGTCAACATGGCTTTGTCAAGGGAAGATCATGTCTGACTAATTTGATTGAATTTTTTGAGGGGGTGACTAGGTGTGTGGATGAGGGTAACGCAGTGGATGTGGTATACATGGATTTCAGTAAGGCCTTCGATAAAGTCCCGCACAGGAGACTGGTCAAGAAGGTAAGAGCCCATGGAATCCAGGGTGCCTTGGCACATTGGATACAAAACTGGCTTAGCGGCAGAAGGCAGAGGGTGATGGTCGAAGGTTGTTTTTGTGACTGGAAGCCTGTGGCCAGTGGGGTACCACAGGGATCGGTGCTGGGTCCCTTGCTGTTTGTGGTCTACATTAATGACTTGGATATGAATGTAAAGGGTATGATCAGTAAGTTCGCGGATGATACAAAAATTGGTAGGGTGGTAAATAGCGAGGAGGGTAGCCTCAGTCTGCAGGACGATATAGATGGGTTGGTCAGATGGGCGGAACAGTGGCAAATGGAATTTAACCCGGAAAAGTGCGAGGTGATGCACTTTGGGGGGACTAACAAGGCAAAGGAATACACAATGAATGGAAAGACCCTAGGCAAGACGGAGGGTCAGAGGGATCTGGGTGTGCAAGTACACAGATCCCTGAAGGCGGCGGAACAGGTGGATAAGGTGGTAAAAAAGGCATATGGGATTCTTGCCTTCATTAGCCGAGGCATTGAATATAAGAGCAAGGAGGTTATGATGGAGCTGTATAAAACACTGGTTAGGCCACAGCTGGAATACTATGTGCAGTTCTGGTCGCCACACTACAGGAAGGATGTGATCGTGTTAGAGAGGGTGCAGAGGAGGTTCACCAGGATGTTACCAGGGCTGGAGCGCTTCAGCTATGAAGAGAGACTGGGCAGATTGGGTTTGTTTTCATTGGAGCAGAGGAGGCTGAGGGGGGACATGATTGAGGTGTACAAAATTATGAGGGGCATAGATAGGATGGATGCTGAGGAGCTTTTTCCCTTAGTAGAGAGGTCAATAACTAGGGGGCATAGATTCAAGGTAAAGGGCGGGAGGTTTAGAGGGGATTTGAGAAAGAACTTTTTCACCCAGAGGGTGGTTGGAGTCTGGAACTCACTGCCTGAAAGGGTTGTGGAGGCAGAAACCCTCACAACATTTAAGAAGCATTTGGATGTGCACTTGAAATGCCATAGCATACAAGGCTACGGGCCAAATGCTGGAATATGGGATTAGATTAGACAGGGCTTGATGGCCGGCGCGGACACGATGGGCCGAAGGGCCTCTATCCGTGCTGTATTACTCTATGACTCTATGACTCTATGATCTCATGTTTTCTGTTGTGGCGGAAAGACTTGATTCACTACAGGGTGACAAAGCTTGTGAGGACTTAGAACTGGTCAAGAGAGTCTATCGTATAAACTGTGCCATAAGCAGACCAGATGACTCGGTGGATTCTGTAGTGAATAATTTCCAGGATGTGTTCAAAGGATTTGGAGTTCTACCATTCACTTACAAGATCCAGCTAAAGGAGGATGCTCAGCCAGTGGTACATGCTCCACGAAGAGTTCCAGCACCCCTGCGTGACCGGCTCAAGAAAGAACTGGACAGAATGACCACACTAGGAGTCATCAGGAAAGTCGGAGAGCCAACAGACTGGGTTAACTCCATGGTATGTGTAAAGAAAAAGAACAATGATCTAAGAATATGCATGGATCCAAAGGACTTAAATGCAAACATAAATCGTGAACACTACCAGATTCCCAAGTGAGAAGAAATCACCAGTGAAATGTCAGGTGCCAGATATTTTACAAAGCTCGATGCCTCACAAGGATTTTGGCAACTAAAACTGGATGAAGAGAGCACCAAATACTGTACCTTCAACACACCATTTGGCAGGTATTGTTTCCTCAGAATGCCTTTCGGGATAATATCTGCATCTGAAATCTTTCATAGAGCGATGGAACACATAATTGAAGGTCTGGAAGGAGTTCGGGTCTATGTTGATGACATCATCATCTGGGGCTCCACACTGAAAGAACACAATGAGAGACTGACTAAAGTGCTATAGAGCATACGCCGGAATGGACTGAAGCTCAACAAAGCCAAGTGTCAGTTTGGCGTCCAGGAAGTCACTTTCCTAGGAGATATTCTATCTGGTAAAGGAATAGAGCCAGATATGGAAAAAGTAAACGCCATACTCAAAACGCCCCGACCCACTGATAAAAAAGCTGTGCTACGCATCATGGGGATGATAAACTTCATTGGAAAGTTCATTCCTAACTTGTCAGCCAAGACAGCCTGTCTGCGAGACCTGCTACATAAAACAAATGAGTTCGCATGGACAGAAAGACATGAACAAGAGTGGATGAATCTCCAAACAGTGCTGACAACCACACCTGTACTCACCTTCTTTGACCCAACAAAGAGAATCAAAGTGTCAACGGATGCATCAAAGGATGGCCTAGGCGCGGTCTTGCTACAAGCAGAGGGTGAAGATTGGAAGCCTGTTGCCTATGCCTCCAGGTCTATGACTGATACTGAGTGTCGATACGCCCAGATTGAAAAGGAATGTCTAGGCTTGATAGTTGGATTAGAAAAGTTCCATGGCTACATATATGGACTTCCCACCTTCACAGTTGAGACAGACCACAGCCCACTGGTTGCCATCATAAAAAAAAATCTGAATGAGATGTCTCCAAGGATTCAACGACTCATGATGAAGCTGCAAAGATATGACTTTGAACTGATCTACACACCAGGCAAATGCATAGTGTTAGCAGATGCACTATCCCGAGCACCCACAATGAGTCAAGTGAGCTCTACTGAAGAAGACGTGGATGTTCATGTGAGTATGGTCACTGCTGTGCTGCCCGTGTCAGACACAAAATCAAAGCAAATAGCAGAAGAAACAGTGAAAGATACAGTGTTACAAACAGTAATAGAGAACATTCATCATGGTTGGCCAAAAGGATCCTGTCCAAAATACTTTCACATAAGGTCAGAATTGAGTGTCACAAGCGGACTACTACTAAAACAGAACAGAATAGTCATTCCACAGGCTCTACATCAAGACATGCTCAAAAGGATTCATGAGGGACACCTCGGAATTGAAAAATGCAAAAGGAGAGCAAGAGACACTGTTTATTGGCCTGGCATAAATAAGGACATTGAGAACATGATAGGCAAATGTGAGACATGTCAGAAACACCAAAACAAACAAACAAAGGAACCAATGATAGTAGCTGACTTACCAACAACACTGTGGCAAAAGGTTGGTATGGACCTCTTTCATTTAAATGGTAAAGAATATCTAATAGTGATTGACTACTATTGTAACTATCCTGAGATGGCGCTGCTCTCAAGCACATCAGCAAGCAGTGTCATAATGCATGTGAAATCCATCTTCGCCAGACATGGAATTCCCAGGATTGCCATTAGCGACAATGGTCCGTGCTTCAACTGTAAGGAGTGGCAACAGTTTGCAGCACAGTATGACTTTCAGCACATCACATCCAGTCTTTTGTATGCTCAGTCAAATGGTAAGGCAGAGAAAGGTGTTCAAGTTCTCAAGCAGCTACTGAAGAAAGCGACAGAAAGCAAGTCTGATCCTTATCTCGCCCTGCTGAGCTACTGAGCCTCACCTTTAGACTGTGGTTTTTCACCTGCTGAACTACTAATGGGTCGCAAGTTGCGCACCACGCTACCCTGCTGTGCAAAAGAACAGCAAAGTGAGGAACTGAGACAGAGACTTCAACTGTTAAAGCTGAAACAGAAATCATACTATGACAAGTCATCCAAAACTCTAAAACCATTGACAAGGGATGATGTTGTCAGGATTGAGGATCCAGATGCATGGAACAGGAAAGCTACAGTTCTTGAGGAAGTAGGACCAAGGTCATACACTGTTAGAACTGAGGAAGGACAGATTCTCAGGAGGAACCGCCGTTCCCTCCTAAAAACACAAGAGACTAATCAAAAGCAGATTGATGACAATGCCGCAACTGCATCTTGTCATTCACCGCCAGAACAATCTCATGAAGACACATCAGACTTACCCGTGTTGAGAAGATCCACACGTGAAGTAAAAGAGCCTGATAGACTTAATCTTTGAGTACAATGTAAAGCTTTGAAAATGTGTTGACTGTTTTGAAAATGTTTATGTTTATAGAGCACTAACAAAAGTGTTACTGATAACTTTGTGCAATATTGACTGGGGTAGCACAAGAACTCAAAGAAACTCAGAGAAATAAAGAGGCCATTTGGGCCATTGGAGCTCATTACTCTAATATTCTAACTTTTTATCATAGCATATAATTGATTTTGAATAACACCAATGATGCTAACGGAATGGAAATCCTTAAGCAAGTCTAGGGGTGAAATTCCATAACACTGAAAAATGGGCGCAGGCACCACAGTGAGCGATATGCCTGCGCCCATTCAAATTCGCGCTGCCAGCTAATTATAATGATTGCAGCGCACCATGTGCTCAGCAGGGGGCCCAGATTCTCAATGTTCACACAAAGCTAGCTTTACTTAAAGCAAGCCTACGCTTCTTAAAAGCAGTCTGCACCTCTTAAAGCTGAGCTGCCTTCTGCTGATCAACGGTGTTAAAAGTTCTTCAGCACTAAAACAAATGGGTCAACAGGCCAGGGAAAGGGCACCCAGGGTCTCGGACGCAGCACTCCAGCTTTGTGCAGGGGGTGAACACTGGAAAAGAGATCCTCTACCCACAACCCTCCTGACGAAGGATGTGGGACCAGATCGCCAAGACGGTCACTGCCAGCAGTGTTTCCCCCAGGACCTGGCTCCAGTGCCTTCAAACGAGTGGTTAAGGTCAGTGAATGCATCTTCAAAAGTCACCTCCTACCAACTGCACCACTAGCTTTACACATTGCTCAATGCAGGACTCCCCCGCCATCATTTACCTAGCAACAATCTCTACTAAACACGAGGCACACCTCACATTCCTAGCTTCACCTCACTCCCTTGGAGGAGACGGTGCTGGCTATTCTTGGCAGGGGCATAGCTAACGGCGGGGCTGAAAGAATACAAGATGCCGGTATCCTCATACATTATCCTCTTTCTCACATCCCACTTCCCCCTCATCCCATAATCTCTTCTGATTTACAAGCTGCAAATGGTGTATACATGCACCTCTTGCTTTACCACCCTCCCCTCACTACAACCCTACTCTGTGCCTTCCTCATTTCAGGCACACAGGAAATCCAGCCTGGCAATCCAGTGGTTGACCAAGAAGAGGGAGAAGAGAGTGAAGAAGAGAAGAAGAAACTCTGTCGTTTGATTTCACACTCCCAGCCACCAGCTCCTCGAGGTCATCCTGCAAGGCCAGCTGCAGTCTCCCCCACTGAAAGTCAGCAGCCTTCCACCAACCATGCTGCAGCCACTGGGGTAGCACTGCATAAGAGCTTTAGGGTAGGCACTGACACACACAAGACACTCACTAAGGGAATGCACAAGGGTGATTAGTTGACTTTTTGATGTAGTATTGGATGCATATATGGATAAAGTTGGATTGGAAAGTTTTCTTTGTGGTGGCTTCTATTTCAGCATTGTGGCCAAGAAGTAACAGAGAGAAGGTAGAGTATGGGACAAATGTTGAAAGGGGAATTAGGGTTGGGTTCACTGGTACTGCAGACGGATGATTCAATCCTGGATATCCTGGCCAGGAAAAGGCTGTGTGGGTTGCCTCCTTCCTTCCACTTCCTCCTCTTCTGCTTCTTCCCCTTTTGCTTCCTCCTCTTCTGCTTCCTCTTCTTCTGCTTCTTCCTCTTCCACCTCCTCGTCTTCCTCCTCTTCCTCCTCCCTCTGTGATCAGCTTGTCCCCTTTGCTGTTTCTGCTCCATCTCCATGTCATGCTGCAACCCAAGAGGGACTGCAAATAGAACCCCCAGGACTGGGAGCAAGTGGTGTTCTCAGAGGCCTTCCTTTAAGAGCCAAAGCCATGCAAATATCCAGCAGAACTCCCTGCACTCCCTTCACACTGTAACAACTTTTTAAATGTCTTACACCAAGCCACTACTCAAATAAAATGTAAAGAAACCAGAACAAAAGCAAAAAGTTGTGTGTGTCCCTTTGAGAAGCGCTGGTAGGGGGTCCGTCGTGCAGCTGAATGCACGTTCTGCTGTGCATGCATTGGAGAGAGCGTTAAAAGGGGCGACGATGTCCAAAATAGCAGGTTGTGCGTCAATTCAGCGTTGCACACTGATTAGCATAACTATCTGACTAACTACCATATTTGCAGTGACCTCAGGCAGCGGCATGCCCAAAATGGCGGCTGCCACATTTTGCACTGGAATTGAGGCCGCCACCATTTTTTCACTGAAACCTGCCTTATCAGCCACCGCTAACAGGCTGAATTTCACAGCCTCCATCTCTAATGTGTCATTATTAACAAATTCATTTTTTGTAAAAGTCAGTCTTGACCCAATGATGGAACTGTGTAGACCTGTTTGGTAGACTACAGACCCTTCTGACATGAAGTAGTTCACCCATTGAGTGAGACTATTTATTCATGTTAGAATCTTACTCCAGAGAGATAAAGTTGGGGTCTCAGTCTTCTATAAGATAATGATTGGATTACCACTACAAGACTAAATAGCACTTAACTCAGACCTCATTCTTCACACTAAGAATACAGGAACTATTCCAGCTGCACCGCAATATTTTTTATCATTGGAAAATATCTACAGAATGCCAGTGGAAAAGCTTTGCATATCACTTCTCTTCCTTATAGTATTCTCTGCCAGATAATGTCATCAGTGGCCTGTTATCCATTGTATACAGAAGTTTAACCATAGAGTTAACCTTGTTGGAACACACATTCTGTAGAAATTAATGTTTTGCTCATTGGTAATCCAGTACAATTTTCCAGGTTTAATTATCCATTCATTGAGATCTCACAAGATAGATAGGGATGAGCAAAACCAATTGGTCATTCTAGCTCACAATCCAGAAAAGGTTTACAATAGCTAGCTGTTTCTTAAATGATTCCAGGGTTTTTGTTTCCACTACCCTCCTTGGAATGCTTAATTGAAGCTAATTAACTTTGTGTGATTTTGGACACTTCACAAGCATTAGAGTGAGGCCTTCTTCAGACCTGTCACGTATGTGGGCTTGATTTGATTTCAGGGATTCTTGACTCTATCTTTTCTCCCCTTGTCCAGCCTCCTCCCACCTACATCCGCAACTCTTCGGACGCCCTCCGCCACTTTAACAGTTTCCAGTTTCCTGGCCCCAACCGCTTCCTTTTCACCATGGATGTACAATCCCTCTACACCTCCATCCCCCACCCGGATGGCCTGAGGGCGCTCCGCTTCTTCCTTGAACAGAGGCCCGACCAGTCCCCATCCACCACTACCCTCCTCCGCCTGGCTGAACTTGTTCTCACATTGAACAACTTCTCCTTTAACTCCACTCATTTCCTCCAAATCAAAGGTGTTGCCATGGGTACCCGCATGGGTCCTAGCTATGCCTGCCTTTTCGTGGGCTATGTGGAACAATCTTTGTTCCAGTCCTACTCGGGTCCCCTCCCTCACCTCTTTTTCCGATACATTGATGACTGTATCGGTGCCGTTTCCTGCTCTCGCCCCGAACTTGACAATTTCATTCACTTTGCCTCCAATTTCCACCCTTCCCTCACCTTCACATGGTCCATCTCTGACTCTTCCCTTCCCTTCCTCGACTTCTCCGTCTCCATCTCTGGGGATAGGTTATCGACCAATATTCACTACAAGCCCACTGACTCCCACAGCTACCTGGACTACACTTCCTCCCACCCCGCTTCCTGTAAAGACTCTATTCCATTCTCCCAGTTTCTCCGTCTCCGCCGTATCTGCTCCGACGATGCCACCTTCCACACCAGTGCTTCAGACATGTCTTCCTTTTCCCGCAACCGAGGATTCCCCTCTACCGTGGTTGACACTGCCCTCGACCGTGTCAGTTCTATCTCCCGCACTTCTGCCCTCACCCCTGCCCCTCCCTCCCGGAACCACGATAGGGTTCCCCTTGTCCTCACCTTTCACCTCACCAGCCTCCACATTTAACGGATCATCCTCCGGCATTTCCGCTACCTCCAAAGTGATCCCACCACCAAACGTATCTTCCCCTCCCCTCCCCTTTCAGCATTCCACAGGGGCCGCTCCCTCCGAGACACCCTAGTCCACTCCTCTATCACCCCAAACAGCCCTTCCCCTTCACCTGGCACCTTCCCGTGCAAGCGGAGGAGATGTAACACCTGCCTCTATACCTCCCCCCTTCCCACTGTCCAGGGCCCCAAACACCCCTTCCAGGTGAAACAGCGATTTACTTGTACTTCTCGCAATCTAGTATACTGTATTCGCTACTCACGATGCGGTCTCCTCTACATTGGGGAGACCAAACGCAGATTGGGTGACCGCTTTGCGGAACACCTCCGTTCAGTCCGTAAGGGTGACCCCGAGCTTCCGGTCGCCTGTCATTTTAATTCACCGCTCCATTCCCACTCGGACCTCACCGCCCTTGGCCTCTTGTATTGTTCCACGGAAGCTCAACGTAAACTCGAGGAACAGCACCTCATCTTCCAATTAGGCACTCTGCAACCTTCCGGACTCAATATTGAGTTCAACAATTTCAGGTCATAAGCTCGGCCCCCATTTCATTTTTTCTTGTAATTTTTCCACTCCTTTCCCCCCCCCCTTTCCTTTTGTTTCTCTCTCACACCTGGCAGCTATCTCTTGCCCTGCCAGTACACTTTACACCTAATCTCAGCCTATTACCATCTCGTCTAGCTTCTAATCTCTTTTACTTCTTGGCCTAGAAATTCAGTGCCCTTAGCACCGATTTTGCGGCGCTAGAGGGCCTAGCGCTGCAATTGGCGCCGGTTCCTAAATTGCCTGGGGCCCTTCCGCGGCGGTAGACCGGTAGCGCTGCGCTGGCACCGATGACGTCATCAGTGTGCGCAGCGTCCCGGTTGCCGTGGTAACCCGGCCCCAAGCCGAAATTCAGTTGCGGCCGCCTCGCCAGTGGCAGCCGCAACTAAGACTCCGGCAAACGAGTGTTGCCGGAGTCTGCGCCGGCGCTTTAAGGAGGCGCGGCGGCCGGCCGCTTTCCCGCCGGCTGCCTGCCCGCAGCTCCCTCCCCGGACTTCTCCCCCCCCCCCCCCGGAACAGATGCAAGCCCGGCACTTGTCCGAGGTGCCGGGCTCATTTTTGAAGAGATTTGCGCGGGCCGCGGCCGGGTGCAGGCAGCTCCTCCTTAACGGAAGGAGGAGGCCTGCACTTCCCGAGCCTGCCGCACCGCAGCGGGCGCCGCAGCGCCGGAATAGCGCCGCAATGCGGCGCGTTGCGCCAGTTTTCAGGCGCTAAAACCCTTCAGTAGCGCCGGCAGCTGTTTGGGCGCGGCGCTACTGAATTTTTGGCGCGCGCAAAGGGACTTAGCGCCGGCGCTAACTTCCGGCGCTAATGCCCTGGCGCAGCGCAAACTCAATTTCTAGGCCCTTTTGTTTCTTTTATTCTTTTGCCCGATCGCAGCCCTGCCTTCGATCTAGCTTCTTTTCTTTCCAGTTTTGAAGAAGGGTTCGACCCGAAACATCAACTCAAATTTCTCTCCATGGATGTTGCCTGACCTGCTGAGTTTTTCCAGCATTTTCTGTTGTTATTAAAGCAACATTTTCCACCCTGTACTAGCAGACCTCTCTTCTTAATCCCCTGCTTTTGTTAACTTCCCCATTTGTGATTGCAGTATCTGTCATTTGCTTGTGATTTCCTTTGCCTTTTTTTCTGATTCTGCTAAAGTGCTAGTTTATCTCAGTTTTCAATTCTGAAGAATAACACTGTCCAAAATGTTGATCTATCTTTTTCTCTCTACCACTGCTATTGTGTGTTTCTAGCATTTTACGTTATTGGTTTGGATTTTGAGCGTTTGCAATTATTATTTAAATTTCTCCTTTCTCAACTGAAGCTTAAATCCAGTACGAAGATTTAAAGTCAGTACTTAATTAATAATCGCTGTGTACTACGCAGTTGTGTTCACTATAATCACCGCTTAAGATGATACCCTCAAGCTAAATATTTAATGGTAAAAATAAAATAATGCTATTATTAAATGACACATCTGCCACAATCACATAATGACTTAAAATGTGCTAGCAATGCTCCAGCAATACTGCACTGCTTTGAAGCAGGGATATTTTTAGATATAAAGTAAAGCAAAATGTCTGGAATGTGAAATGTGTTAGATGTGAAATATTTTAATTTACAGTAGACAATCAACAATGCCGACCACTTACGTAATGACTGATAGTATGTAACATTGGCCACAGCTGAAGGTTTTCAGCCCTAATGCACACAAGGGATCACTCCTGAAACCCCAAAGGCAAATGTTTTATTGCTGTTGGCAAAGAAATTGAGTTGTTTGTCTGATACCAGTTTCACATTACATCTGCAACGTGGAGGTGAAAAATACAGAACATGGAACATTGTAAATGGTATTCATGTAGAACAGGCAGCTGCCTCCAATCCTGTTTTTAAGTGTTGCGTGAGGTGTGGCCGTGTGAGATTTGCCAAGTACAACAATGGAGTGGAAGAGTAGGAACATGGGTTCCGAACACAATGAGTAATCAGTCTGTCCTTCACGGGTGCTACTTAAAGAATACCATGAAAAGCAAAGACCTAATATTGTGCTGACTTCAGACTAAAACAATAATAGTCCACATAGGAATAACAACAGAAAATGCTGCAAACATTCAGCAGGTCAGGCAGCATCGAGGAGAGAGAAACAGAGTCAACATTTCAGGTCGAGGACCCTTCGTCAGAACTGGAGAAGGTTAGAGAAGAGAGATTTTTAAGCAGGAGCAGGGAGGAGGGGAGGAAAGAACAAAGGGAAAGTCTGTGATAGGCTGGAAGGCAGGAGAGATTGACTGAAAAAGGGATGATGGTGCAAGGCAAAAAGAGAGGTAATGGGACAAGTTAAGAAACAAAAAATGACTCTAGATGAGGTGTGAATGGCGATGGCAGACTCATCAACAGCTGCCATGTGAGAAAATTAGGTTAAGGGATAGGTCAATAGAGTTGCAGTGGCAGACATTTAAAGGGATATTTCAAAATACACAGAATATATACATTCCAACAAGAAAGAAAAATTGCAAGGGGAGGACCCACCATCCGTGGTTAACTAAAAAAGTTAAAGATATTATTAAACTTAAAGAAAAAGCATATAATTGCGCAAAGATGGGTGGCAGGTCAGAAGATTGGACAGAATATAAAAAACAGCAAAGAATAACTAAAAGATTAATAAGGAGAGAAAAATTAGAGTACAAGAGAAAGCTAGCTAGAAATATAAAAACAGAAAATAAGAGTTTCTATAGATATTTAAAAAAGAAAAGAGTTAACAAAGTGAGCATTGGTCCTATAAAAAGTGAGTCTGGGGAATTAATAATGGAAAACAAGGAGATGACAGTTGAATTGAACAGGTATTTTGCATCGGTCTTCACTATAGAGGATACAAGTAACATCCCAGAAATAGCTGTAAATCAGAAAATGGAAGGAAGGGAGAAACTCAAGAAAATTATAATCACCAGGGAAGTGGTACTGAGCAAATAGTTGGAGCTGCGGGCTGACAAGTCCTCGGGTCCTGATGGACTTCATCCTAGGGTCTTAAAAGAAGTGGCTAGTGAGATAGTAGATACATTGGTTTTAATTTTCCAAACTCCCTAGATTTGGGGAAGGTTCCATTAGATTGGAAAATAGCAAATGTAACTCTTTTATTCAAAAAGGGAGGGAGACAAAAAGTAGAAAACTACAGGCCAGTTAGCTTAACATCTGTCATAGGGAAGATGTTAGAAGCTATTATTAAAGTCGTTATAGCAGGGCACTTAGAAAAGTTCAAAGTAATCAGGCAGAGTCAACATGGTTTTGTGCAAGGGAAATCATGTTTAACCAATTTATTGGAGTTCTTTGAGGAAGTAACATGTGCTGTGGATAAAGGGGAACCAGTGGATGTACTGTACTTAGATTTCCAGAAGGCATTTTATAAGGTGCCACATCAAAGGTTATTGCGGAAAATAAAAGCTCATGGTGTAGGGGGTAACATATTGGCATGGATAGAGGATTGGCTAGCTAACAGGAAACAGAGGGTAGGCATAAATGGGTCATTTTCTGATTGGCAAGATGTAATGAGTGGTGTGACACCAGGATCAGTGCTGGGGCCTCAACTTTTTACAATTTATATAAATGACTTGAATAAAGGTATGGTTGCTAAATTTGCTGATGACACAAAGATAGGTAGGAAAGTAAATTGTGAAGAGGACATAAGGAGGCTACAAAGATAGGTTAAGTGAGTGGGCAAAGATCTGGCAAATGGAGTACAATGTGGGAAAATGTGAAGTTGTCCATTTTGGCAGGAAGAATAAAAAAGAAGCATATTATCTAAATGGTGAGAAATTGCAGAGCTCTGAGATGCAGAGGGATCTGGGTGTGCTAGTGCATGAATGCAAAAGGTTACTATGCAGGTACAGCAAGTAATTAGGAAAGCTAATAGAATGTTATCATTTATTGCGAGGGGAATTGAATACAAAAGTAGCGAGGTTATGCTTCAGTTATACAGGGCATTGGTGAGACCACATCTGGAGTACTGTGTACAATATTGGTCTCCTTATTTAAGGAAGGATGTAAATGTGTTGGAAGCAGTTCAGAGAAGGTTTACTAGACTAATACCTGGAATGGGCGGGTTGTCTTATGAGGAAAGGTTGGATAGGCTAGGCTTGTATCCGCTGGAGTTTAGAAGAGTAAGAGGTGACTTGATTGAAACATATAAGATACTGAGGGGTCTGGACAAGGTGGATGTGGAGAGGATGTTTCCTCTTGTTGGAGAATCTAGAACTAGGGGTCACTGTTTAAAAATAAGGGGTCGCTCATTTAAGACAGAGATAGGGAGAAATTTTTTCTCACAGAGGGTCGTGAGTCTTTGGAACTCTCTTCCTCAGAGGGCGGTGGAAGCAGAGTCTTTGAATATTTTTAAGGCAGAGGTAGATAGATTCTTGGTAAGCAAGGGGGTGAAAAGTTATCGGGGGTAGGCGGGAATGTGGAGTAATTGGATCAGCCATGATCTTATTGAATGGCGGAGCAGGCTCGAAGGGCCAAGTGGCCTACTCCTGCTCCTAATTCGTATGTTCATATGTAAAACAAGGGGAAAAAAAACATAGGGGCCGAGGTTATAGTCTGAAATTGTTGAACTCGATGTTAAGTCCAGAAGGCTGTAAAGTGCCCAATCGAAAGATGAGGTGCGGTTCCTCGAGCTGTTCTTCCAACGCCATTTAAAATACTAAGATAATGTATTAAGGTTAAACACCAGATAAATTATATTTAAAAATGTACTTTTACTTGTTTAAAGAAATAATGGCAATTTTCCCCCCAATTTTCTGCCTTCCTCTCCTTAATGTGTTACCTCATGCTGGGATATGGGGATAGATTTTTGTTTTCATTACCTGGGCAGTAACCTGGTGGAGCAGATTGTCCCCCTTTATTGATAGCATTCCAGTGATTTCAATGGAATGAAAATCAGGCAGGTTCTATAAAGAGCAACTGATCCACCTCACCAGATCACCACCCAGACAGTGATGATGAAAGTCTACCCGTGGTTTCATGGACACCAGCTGCCTTTTGGGATTCTGCCCAAGTGGTAATTTCCATGTGTGAGTCTAGATAGTGAATGTTGACAAGCTATTCAAACACAAGGGCATAGAAACTAATCCCAATCATATTTTCACCCAGAAGTCATGGTAAAATCAGCAGCAAGAACATTGGATAATTGTTCCCTTCCTTTGCAGAAATCACTGAGGTAATTTTAGTAACCCTAAGATCATTTAACTCAGCACAGATCTGGTTTCAAACCTGGGAGCTTCCTAGTCTATTTGGCTCAGTAGCACATTAGGCCATGTATTTACCCATTACATCATTGGTGCTCACGGGGCCTACAGTCAGGTCACACAGACTTACAGTGATAGTGTTGATTTTTCTCAGTAACAACATCTAAAATAAATGTGTATATATCTGTGTTTCACAACTGTCACTTCAGGTAAGCGCATGGCAATTAAACAATTAGCTGAGACACAACTGTTCAGTCCGTATCATCTCAGGTGTAGAATATGTGCCACTTATAATGAAGGGTCTACATCTGGAAAAATTAACTCATAGATGCTGACAGGCCTGATGAGTGTTTCCAGCATTTTCGGATTTTATTTCAGAGGTCCAACATCTCCAGTTTTTTGCTTTCAGTCCATGTTAAGTATGGCTTCACAGAAAAGTTATAAAATGTTACATCTTGGCACAACGGTTCATTATATACTGGAAAAGACTTCTGAACAAAGGTTACATAAATAAAGACGATGGGCCAACATTTGCGATCGGAGGTTTCCCGCGGGTGGATGCCTCCGACCTGCAAAAATTCTACAAATGTACCTGGTAGCCCGGGAGATACGGAGGTTTGCCATCCTGGGCCTCTCCGGACCTGAGCGGGCAGAGCCCCACATATCCTAGGGACGCAGGCGATTCCTAGGCGCCCCTGTGATCACGTGGGCTGGCCCAACTAATAAAAGAAGGGAATCCCCATTCATATTTATTGGAGTTCCGTATACACCAACACATGAAATAACTTTTTTAAATTATATATTTAAAATTAATGAAAATGCCATTTAATTAAATATTTTAAACAAAAAATAATTTTTTGAAAAAAAATTATGTTTTTACGGGGTTGAAAATAAACTTAACTTTTTGAAGAGTATTTTTAATTTTTAAATGAGTGATAACATTTTATTTTTCTATTTTTTAAAACACCAGGCGTAAGAATTTAACAAGCATTCAGCGGGTGGAAGTTGTGCAAATCGCACAACTTTCCACCCGCAGAGGCCCATCTCATGGGGTGAGAAGGATCTGACAAGAGAATTCACTTTGCATGCCTAAACCCAGAACTTGCGCGGCCCCTATGGGCGTGTGTACACCTCATACACACCCTTAAGGGTCGCAAAATATGGTCCATTAATGTAAGTGCTGAATCTTGTTCGTATGTTTGTGCAAAGGGAATTAAACAAACTGAATCAAAAACAACAAAAAGAATTTGCATTTATATAATGCCTTTACGCAGGAAAAAGCCCCACTGCTTTTCACAGAAGCATAGGACTTCAGTAAGGCTTTTGACAAAGTCCCGCATGGGAGACTGGTCAAGAAGGTAAGAGCCCATGGGATCCAGGGCAATTTGGCACATTGGATCCAAAATTGGCTTAGTGGCAGGAGGCAGAGGGTGATGGTCGAAGGTTGTTTTTGTGACTGGAAGCCTGTGTCCAGTGGTGTACCGCAGGGATCGGTGCTGGGTCCTTTGCTGTTTGTAGTGTACATTAATGATTTAGATATGAATGTAGGAGGTATGATCAGTAAGTTCGCAGATGACACGAAAATTGGTGGAGTGGTAAATAGCAAGGAGGGAAGCCTCAGGCTACAGGACGATATAGATGGGTTGGTTAGATGGGCAGAACAGTGGAAAGGGAATACACAATGAATGGTAGGACCCTAGGAAGGACAGAGGATCAGAGGGACCTTGGTGTACATGTACATAGATCGCTGAAGGCAGCAGTACAGGTAGATAAGGTGGTTAAAAAGGCATATGGAATACCGGCCTTCATTAGCCGAGGCATAGAATATAAGAGCAGAGAGATTATGATGGAGCTGTATAAAACGCTAGTTAGGCCACAGCTGGAATACTGTGTGCAGTTCTGGTCGCCACACTGTAAGAGGGATATGATTGCATTGGAGAGGGTGCAGAGGAGATTCACCAGGATGTTACCTGGGCTGGAGCACTTC
The DNA here is from genome assembly GCF_052327205.1 of Somniosus microcephalus. Classification (NCBI taxonomy): domain Eukaryota; kingdom Metazoa; phylum Chordata; class Chondrichthyes; order Squaliformes; family Somniosidae; genus Somniosus; species Somniosus microcephalus. The sequence goes on along the minus strand of NC_140993.1, from coordinate 81,006,656 downwards.
AGCTATGAAGAGAGACTGGACAGGCTGGGGTTGCTTTCCTTAGAGCAGAGAAGGCTGAGGGGGGGACCTGATTGAGGTGTACAAAATTATGAGGGGCATAGATAGGGTAGATCGAAAGGAACCTTTCCCCTTAGTAGAGGGGTCAATAAACAAGGGGCATAGTTTCAAGGTAAGGGGCAGGAGGTTTAGAGGAGATTTGAGGAAAAACTTTTTCAGCCAGAGGGTGGTTGGAATCTGGAACTCACTTCCTGAAAGGGTGGTAGAGGCAGGAACCCTCACAACATTCAAGAAGCATTCAGATGAGCACTTGAAATGCCATAGCATACAAGGCTACGGACCAAGTGCTGGAAAATGGGATTAGAATAGATAGGGCTTGCTGGCCGGCGCGGACACGATGGGCCGAAGGGCCTCTTTCTGTGCTGTATAACTCGGGCTCGATTTTCATTGAGCTGTGGAGTCGGACTTGGAGGCATGCGGGGGGTTAAAATCGCAAAAGCTGGTGGACGGGACCCCCCCCCAACCTGGTTCCCAACTCCAATCAATTTTAACTCAGGCGTGTCTGATGGTCCCGACTCCGTCCCGCATCCTAAGGTTCATTCCAGGGATCAGCAGCAGACATCAGCCGCATCTCCCAGGCGGCCGCACACACTTGCATCACGCAGGTAACCAATGCCCTCTTTGCCCTCGCGCACAATCACATCCATTTCACCAAGGATCGAGCAAGGGTCACGGCGTGAGCAGTTGGATTAGCTCATCTGGCAGGCTTTCCAAGGGTGCAGGGCGTCGTTGACTGCGCACATGTGGCCTTTATGGCACCCCATCGCAATCCAGGTATTTTTGTCAACCGCAAGGGCTTCCACTCCCTTAATGTTCAGCTGGTGTGTGACCACAAGAAGGAGATTTTGCATGTTTGTGCCATGTACCCTGGCAGTTGCCATGACTCCTTCATACTGCGCCAGTCTAGTGTGCCTCCGCTATTCAGTCTGCCAGACCAACTTAACGGATGGCTACTTGGAGACAAGAGCTATCCCCTGAGGACGTGGCTGATGACGCCGTTGAGGAGGCCAACCAATCAAGCTGAGGAGCGCTACAACTCCAGCCACATTTCCACCAGATCCATTATCGAACAAACCATCGGTTTGTTGAAGATGCGCTTCAGATGCCTGGACAGATCAGGTGGAGTCTTGCAGTACTCAGCAGACAGGGTCTCCAGAATCGTTGTGGTTTGCAGTGCACTTCACAACATGGCACAGCATCGTGACTTGCAGATTCCTGAGGACCAAGTGGTTCCTCACATATCCTCCTCAGATGAGGAAGAAGAGGAGGAGTAGGAGGAGGAGGAGGAAGAGGGCAAAAACGAACATCCTGCAGAGGCCCATCAACCAGCGGCAGCAGTACGCGAGAACATTGCTGCCCGGGATGCAAGGAACGCACTCATCCTGGCCAGATTTGCTTAGCCTAGTCGATCAAACACTTTTGCCTCGCAGCTTCTTACCTGAGCATCGACAATGGCCAAGACCCTGCGGATTCCTAGCTATTTGAACAGCATACTGACAATTGCAAGAAATGACACACGCCACAAATACAGCAATAGCCATCAGACTTTTTATTGACAGAATTCATCTGATGGCCTTTTTTAACAATACATAAAATTTCACCCAAGTGACTACCCTTGTGACTACTTGTGCTTCATTTTCCTCTTACGCGTGCTCCTATGTCGTGGTTCCCCTGTGGCTTCGGCAGATGTAAAGGCCCCTTGCTCACTTTCCTGCTGCTCCTGTCTCGACACCTTTGGTGGGCATCCTCTGGGGTGGCGAGCCTGTGAGGGCTTGTCAACAGTCTGCTGCTCCTGCGGCTGTGCAGAGGTTGAGACGTCTATCTCACTTGGGTGTGGACTCCAGCGGGGCTCTGACCGAGGGCTCTGCAGTGGCATGGAAGTGTGAGCGCTTGGAGAGGAACCCCCACTTCCTTGAGGTCTGCCACCAACCTCCCTCTCATGGGTCAGGTCCCCCTCCGCGCCTGCAAGTGGCTGGAGAGCACCTTGCTGCACAGCAGGGGGGCCATGGGGACCTGTATCTGCAATGGCAGTCCTACTCAGAAGGACTTCCACCAAGGTCTGGTTTCTCTGTTCAATAGATGCCCATCGCTCCTCAAGAGATGTCATTCTATTCTGAACAATGACCATGTTTTCCATACCCTGGCGACTAAGCTCTTCCATGCCGTAGCCCTCCTCTCCTCTACCGTAGCCAGCCTCTCCTCTATGGTAGCCAGCCTTACCACGGAGGTAGCAATCATTTCCACAGAGGTAGCCATCCTTTCCGTGTTGATGCGTTCATGCGCCAATGACTCCACAAAGGCTCTGCTCATGTTCGCTATGGACTCCTGCATTCACTCCGCACTCGCAGTGACCCTAGAGACAAAACCTGCCAGAGACTCCTGCATCTGTGCCTGGAGTTCCATCACCTCTGATCTTATGGATGGACCCAGAGGCAGAGGGTCGACATGCTGCTGAGCCGAGCTGGCAGAGTCCTGCGCCCTCCGACTAGGACTCTTCACTGCTGTCCCTGTCTCCGCAATCTGCTGATGCTCACTTGTGAGCTGTGATACACCAGGTGACAACACTGCTCTATGTCCCGAAGGTCCCACCGAGGTGTGAGTGTCTGCGCTGGTGCTGGGTGCGCTGAATTCTGCTGACGCTGTGTCATCAGAGGTTGCAGCTTCCTCTGAGGAGTCTGGCTGCTCAGCCTCTTCTTCCTGGCTAGGGGGGATGAATGCTTGTGATGGTCCTGTGGGGGAGTAAAGGAAGGAGTCAGAGATATGATGCAAAGGCTACATGCACATAGCTTTTTGCAGATGCTCATAAGTCCATCTGTTAGAGCTTCACAATCATTATCAGCGACTCATGCAATGTCAAAGAGAGAGATGGGAAACTTTTCTGTCACCAGCTTGCTGTGTTGCACCCGTCTGTCCGTTCCCCACACGCGAATCATCCTCAATGCTCATGATTTCCAGGACCGCCTCCTCCCAGGGGGTGAGGTGGGCTATTGAGGCTGTCCCTCCTCCTGTCCTCTCTCGCTCTCTCTTGTTGTGAGCTCTCTTTTCCTGCAATGAGGGAGACAAGTGGAGGTTGAGTGAGAATGAAGGAGTGAGTGTAGAGATTGCATAGCATAGATACTTAGAAGGAGACAAAGATGGAGTGAGGTTGCAAGACCAAGGGCCCTCCCTGTGTGTTGTCAGTTGTGCTCAAAGCATCAGAGTGATAGGGAGTGTGAGGGCTGCATGGTGGAATAGTTATGTGAATGTGAGCATAGAGAGAGAGGGAATGGGTAAGGGTGCATGGATGTCAGTGTCAAGTGGGATGTGGAGGAAGAGATTGCTAAAGCTGAGTGCTGGTGAGGAAAGGCAATGGGGATCAGATTGACGGTGATGTGAAATTCATACCCACTTTTCCAGTGCGCTGAAGGTCATGAAATCTTTTTCTGCACTGTATCCAGGTTCTGCGGGTGACTCCCAAGGAATTGACCTCCTCAGCCACCTACATCCACACAGCCTTGGTCTGAGTGGGAGGCCGCTTCCTCCCTGATGAAGGGAACAGGACCTGCCTGTTGGCCCCAGCCCTATCCACCAATGCCTGCAGTGCCGCCTCATCAAAGCTCTTGCCCTCCCGCTTGTCATCTTTCCTGCAGGTCCCTCTGATACCAAATGGAGGAAGCTTGGGAGCCTGCAGAAGAAGCAAGGCTTGCTGTGGACCTTAAATGCAGCAGCAATGATGACGTCATCGGAGGGGACTTTCAGTCATGAAAAACCCCTTTGCAAAGGCTTCCCACACGTTGGAAATCAATTGGCCAATTGAGTTAAAATTGCATCAATCTCCCACATACATTTAGATTCGTGTGGGAAACACGAAATTCGGATAACACGACAATAGCCCGTACCTGAGTTAAAATCGAGCCCTTCGACTCTATAATCAGACAAAAAGTGATACTGAGCCAAAGAAGGAGATATTAGGAGGGATGAGTAAAAGCTTGCGCAAGGAGGTTGGATTTTAGGTAGGGTATTAAAGGACGAGAGAGATGTTGAAAGACAGAGAGGTTAGGGAAGTCATCCAGACTTTGGGCCTATCGGCTGAAGGCATGGCTGCCGATGGTTGGACGAATGGAGTGGGGGATGCATAACAGGTTAGAGTTGGAGGAACATTGGAGGTGAAATTCGATTAGCCCTGAGAATGGGCACAGGAAGCGCGAAGCCCGATGTGACCGCACTCATTCAAAGTGGTGCAGGCAGCACCCAAAATTTGTGCTGCCTGCTTGTTAGAATTGGATTGGAGTGCTGAACTTAGCACTAAACGCGCTGCTGGTTGGTTTAGTGCTGAACAGGGGGGCCAATATCGGGTGCAGTCTGCCGACCAATATAATTTGTCCTAGACTCTCTGCACTACTTAAAGGGGAGGTGCTTTTTTGCAGAGGCACCTCATTGTCAGTGTGGATGAAGTCATGGCCCAACAGGGAAGAGAGAGGGCAGGGAGGTTTTCTGATGCGGCACTGGACGCCTTGGTCCTGGGGGTTCACAGATGACGTGAAGTCCTCTACCCGCAGGGGGGCAGGAGGCCTTCCAGGCAGTGGTACGTCCGTGTAATAATAAGAAAAGGATTGCAGAGAACGGTACAACAGGTGTTTACTCAATGTGGTTCAAACTGCAACTGAAACAACAGATTACTACTCAGCGTTATATACAGGTGTGGTCACTGCCGCTCCTACAGTATACATGAGCTGTAGAAAGTAGTTCCCCCCTTAAAGGTACATACATTACAATTCCTCCCCTTTTAGATTAACAGTACCATAACACTCATTTAACAATTAAATATCAAACTAATTACAATTAACACTTTTAACATGCAACATTAGCTGAAAATAGTCTATTTATAAATTCAGTCTTTGGGGAGGCTTCCTGATCCTTTCTGGATAGCGCCTTTCCCGAGTGTCTTGCTCTTGGTGCGGAGGCAATTCTGGCACCCTGTCGTCGGTTGGTTCATCAGCTTCCGATGCTACTGCTTCTGGGGTAGATGCTACCTGTACGTCGGGTTCATCACCAGGTACGTATGGGCGAGGCATGGGGTTGACTTGTTCCTGTGACTCTAGGATCTGGTCAGCATGGCGTCTCACGATGCTCTCCCCAACATCCACTGTGTACATTAGTGGGCCCTGCCGTGTGCATATCATTCCTGGCTGCCATTTTTCTGTTCGGTAGTCGCGGGCCAAGACTGGTTGCCCTACATTGAAGCTCCTTGTTGGCTTCTCATGGATGCGCTGGAATTGCTTACTCTCAACATCTCTTCGTACGTTTGGTCTGAGCAAATCCAGGCGAGATCTTAACCTTCGGTTAAAGAACATCATGGCTGGGGCCTGGTTGGTGACTGCATGTGTCGCATTCCGGTAGGCGAACAGGAAATTGTCCACCTTGTGCTGCAGCGGAATGTTGTCATTGTACATAGCATTTATTGCCTTCTTAAAGGTTTGTACGAACCTCTCAGCCAATCCATTTGTGGCTGGATGATACGGGGCGGATGTGTAATGCCTTACCCCATTCTTTTTCAAGAACCTTCGGAACTCTTCGGACACAAACTGTGGTCCATTGTCGGAGCAAATCTGTTCTGGCAAGCCATTCCTGGCAAAAATGGTCCGTAGGACTGCAATAGTTTTCTCCATGGTGGTGGAGGACATTCTGATGACCTCAGGCCATTTCGAGTGCGCATCCACGGCTACTAAAAACATTGAGTCCATGAATGGATCAGCAAAATCAAAATGCACCCGTTGCCATGGAGATGAGGGCCACTCCCATGGGTGTAGAGGGGCCTGTGGTGGTGCATTTTGGACTTTCTGGCATCCTGAGCAGCTCTTGGTCAGGTCCTCGATTTGTTTATCGATTCCCGGCCACCACACATAAGCCCTGGCAAGGCTTTTCATTCTTAACCCTCCCAGATGACCCTCATGAAGCTCATTGAGCACTCTCTCCCTTAACTTGGGTGGAATTACCACTCGGGATCCACACAGCAACGTCCCCCGGCACACTGACAGCTGTTCTCTCCTTGTCGAGAATGCTGGCAACAGTGAGTTGCCATGTGCTGGCCATCCCTTCACCGTCAAATCATATACCCGAGACATTGTCGAGTCATTTCGGGTTTCCTTTTCGATACAAGCGTTAGTTACCGGTAGGTATTCAACTATAGTCGAATGGAATATTTTGACAGGATCCACTGCTGGTGCTTCCTCCGCAGTAGGCAGTGGCAGGCGTGATAGCTCATCAGCATTTCCATGCTGTTTCGTGCCGTTATATTCAATCTCATAGTGGTGCGCCCCTAGAAAAAGTGACCATCTTTGTAGTCGTTGCGCAGTCATCACCGGAACGCCCTTCTTTGGATTAAAAATGGAGACAAGAGGCTGGTGATCAGTCAGCAAGGTGAATTTCTGCCCGTGCAGATAATGATTGAACTTTTTCACTCCCCACACTAGGCTGAGTGCCTCCCTGTCAATCTGGGCGTAGTTACGCTCGGCTGAGGTTAGTGATCGTGACGCAAAGGCTATTGGCCTCTCTGAGCCGTCCGAGAATTTGTGCGACAGCACCACTCCAATGCCGTAGGGTGACGCATCACAAGCCAACCGAATTGGTAGCGCTGGGTTGTAATGGGCCAATACCTCTTTCGATGTGATTAGTGTTTTGCTCTTCTGGAAAGCTCGTCTACATTCGTCATTCCACTTCCATGGCACCCCAGTTTGCAGTAGGGTGTTCAGTGGGTGTAGTATTGTAGACAAATTTGGCAAGAACTTATGGTAGTAGTTTACCAGCCTGAAGAACAACCTCAGTTGTGACACATTTTCCGGTGCTGAAGCCTTGACTACTGCCTCAATGTTCTCTGGGGACTTATGTAACCCCTCTTTATCGATAACGTGGCCACAATACGAGATCTGTTTCCTAAAAAACTCGCATTTGGGGCAGTTAGCTCGGAGCCCATATTCCTGCAATCTAGTGAGCACCTGCTCCAGGTTGGCAAGGTGATCACTGTCATTTTCGCCTGTGACCAGGATGTCGTCCAAATAACACTGGGTCCCTGGGATCCCTTGCAGGACTTGCTCCATTGCCCTCTGCCAAATAGCCGGAGCTGATGCTACCCTGAATACCAGCTGGTTGTATTGGTAGAGGCCTTTATGGGTGTTGATTGTGAGGTTTTTTTTGATGCTTCTTCTACCTCCATTTGCAGATACGCCTGGGCCAGATCAATCTTAGTGAAGCGTTTCCCTCCAGATAGCGAGGCGATAATATCTTCAATCCGCGGAAGTGGATATTGTACGGTGTGAAGGACCGGGTTCACTGTTACCTTAAAGTCCCCACAGATGCGAACCTTCCTTGGTTCCCCAGGGGTGCTGCTCAATGACTTTTTCAACACAGGGACAATGGGTGTAGCCCACTCGCTCCAGTCTACCTTGGATAGTACACCTGAACGTTCCAGACTCTCCAGCTCTGCTTCAACAGTTGGGCGGATCGCATAAGGTACCGGTCTGGCCTTAAAAAATTTTGGGCTTGCGTTTTCTTCAATTTTAATCGTCGCTGTCATGCCTTTTAGTGTTCCGAGTCCTTGCTGGAACACTTCTTTCGCGTCAGTTAGGATCTTTGACAGTCGCCCAGGTGTGACGTCATCATCCTTTTTGTCAGCCACAGTCAGTGCCTGTATGGAATGCCAATCCAGTTGTATTTTCCGGATCCATTCACGTCCCAGTAATGGTGGTCCTCCATCTTGCAATACATACAGGTCTAGTTTTGGTGTTTCCTTACCGTTATATATAACGGTCACCCTTATTTTTCCTTTGGGGTAGACTTTTTGCCCCGTGTACATCTTCAAAATAATTATTGTGTCTCTCAAGGGTATGTGTGAGAATAGCCGCTCATAGTCCCGTCGGTTTATAACTGTTAGAGCTGATCCTGTGTCCAATTCCATCTTTACCTGGACTCCTGCTATCTTGAGAGTGACCCAAATGGTTCGGTGATCCTCCGTTGTGATCACATTATGTAGTTTCAGACAACTCAGTTCCCTGCTTTCGGAGTCGTTATCACTCTTTTGTTCGTCTGAACTATTCTCCGTTATCTTATGTACCTTCTTGTACTTCCCTTTGGTCAGTTTCTTATTGCTGGTTTTCTTTCCCGACCTGCAGACTCGTGCTATGTGTCCTACTTTTCCACACTGTCTGCACACTTTCTCTTTGAACCAGCAATCATTCTGGTCGTGTGTTGATCTGCCGCAGCGATAGCACTTCTCTGTTCCATAAGACATTTCGTTTGTGCCATATTCTTGCGGTCTCTGTTGTATCTCTGCAGCGCCCCGTGCTGCTGCTTCATATGATACCGCAATGCTGAAAGCCTTTTCCTGCGTAAGGTCCTTTTCAGATAAAAGCCGTTTCTGGGTTCCTTCACTTTGAAGCCCACACACAAACTTGTCCCTTAAGGTATCTGCCAGTCCCGCTCCAAACTGGCAGTGTTTCGATAGTTTGCGCAGTTCTGTTAAATAATCAGCATTGCTTTCATCCTTATGCTGGTTCCGTTTGTGAAACTTGAATCTTTCTGCTATCAGCAGCGGTGTGGGGTTTAAGTGGTCCTGTAGGATTGACACTATGTTTTCAAAATCCTTTTCTACTGGCTTCTCTGGGGTTACTAGGTTTCATAGTAAGCCATATGTTTTTGCACCCATTGAATTCAACAATACCAGCGCTTTCTTGTCATCTGGCACTTCATTCACCTTGCAGTATACTTCTATGCGTCCAATCTTTGACTCCATTGCCGAACGCTGTGATACTGCCACTCTTTGGCATTTTTGGGTGTGGTTAGACTGGCTTAAAATGGCATCTCCCGCGCTTCCCTTTCTTCCCCGCTGCGGCTTAAAATGGCGTCTCCTGCGCTGCTGCCAATGCCGCTCTCTTCAGTCCTCGTGGCAATGGCAGCGTCTCGCGTTTTCCTGCGCACCTCTCTCCCCCGTTGACGCTGCTCGGCCCTTGAACAACGGCTGCGCTCTGCTCTCTCTCGTCTCTCTCCCCCGTTGACGCTGCTCGGCCCTTGAACACCGGCTGCACTCTGTTCTCTCTCATCTCTCTCCCCCGTTGACGCCACTCGGTCCTGAACACCGGCTGCGCCCTGTGCGCTCTGCCCTCTCTCTCTCCCCCGTCGACGCTGCTCGGCCTTTTTCTGTGCCGCTCGGTCGGGCTCTAGCCCGTCGCTGTCCGGGAAGGGTCTGCACAGTACCTGTTGCCAGCCCGTTTCACTGGACCACCGTGACTGGAAAGCCAAGCCTGGCCCTCGACAGCCTCCCCTGCGATGCTCAAATCTCCGCTGGATGACTGGGCGGTTGCCTGTGGTCGACGCCTGTGCTTCTGGACTCGACCTTCTTCCACTGTTCTCCAGGAGCGAATCCCTGGGAGGCGATGCAGAGTTGCAGGTAGGTTTGAACTTGCTCATCGCCACTGTTATGTCCGTGTAATAATAAGAAAAGGATTGCAGAGAACGGTACAACAGGTGTTAACTCAACATGGTTCAAACTGCAACTGAAACAACAGATTACTACTCAGCGTTATATACAGGTGTGGTCTCTGCCGGTACTACAGTATACATGAGCTGTAGAAAGTAGTTCCCCGCTAAAGGTACATACATTACAGGCAGCATGCCAGAAGGCTTTGGGATGAATTAACTCAAGCTGTCAGTGCCACGAGTGTTGTACCCAGGACCTGGATCCAGTGCCGCAAGAAGTTTAATGACCTCACACAAGTGGTCAAGGTGAGTGAATGCATCTTCAAATGCCATGTTCCTCCAACTATATCACTCGCGTCACACACTGCTCAATGCACCACACCCCCCATCACTCACCTACCAACAAACTCTAGCAATCACACTTATACCTCACAATCATAGCTTCACCTCACCCTCACACACTTAGCACTGCTGCAAGACTCACACCCACATCTCACACCTTGCACACACAGCCACCTATTTAACCATGGCAGGCACATTACCCAGACACATTGCAACACACTCACTGACACACTTCCCTTTCTCTTGCAGGCCAAGGTGGCTCATAACCACCGGGGGCAGCAGCAGATGGGCGGAGGGGTAGCCCGACTTCACAACCTCACGGAGCTGGAGATAATTGGAGGGGCTGTCACTGAGGCCGTGGCAAGCGGCGAAGTTGAAAGCATTGCTGATGATGATGGTATGCTCATACCTGATCCTTCTTCTCACATTTCATTTATTGGAACAGGAGTCTGATGAGGCGTACATGGACAACCCATCCGGAACGGAGATCTGCTGCCTGCCTCCTCCCTTCCTCCTTCTCCTCCTTCTCCTCCTCTTCTTCCTCCTCTTCATCCTCCTCCTCAGCCTCCTGAACTGGTCCCGGAACCCGTGGTGGCAAAGACTGCGTCCTCATGATGGCCAGGTTGTGGAAGATGCAGCAGACCACCATGAAATGGGACATCCACTCCAGCATGTACTGGAGAGCTCCTCCCGAGCGGTCAAGCCAGCGGAACCATTCCTTCAGCACCCTGATGTCTGCTCGATGAGGTTCCTCATGGCAGCATGGCTCTCATTATATGAGTGCTGGCCACGATTGGTGGGGTTGAGGAGAGTCATCTGTCAGGTGTAGAGCGGATAGCCTTGTCTCCAAGCAGCCACCCTCAGGTTTAATGTATTAGCTGGAAGACTGCTGGCACACCAGACTGGCGAAGGATGAAGACACCATGACTGCTGCCAGGATACCAGGCATTCACCATCATGATCTGCTGGGCGTGGTCGTACACCAACTGCACATTAAGTGAGTCATAGTCTTTGCAGTTGCAGTACATCTCAGGATTGATATGTGGTGCCCGCGAAGCCACATGTGTGAAGTTGAGGCAGCGGATCTGAGCGGGAGCAACTCAACAAAGGCAGAATTTGAAAGAGTGATGTCAGAATTAAAAAGTGATGTCGGCACAAGAGAACGAGCTGATTGCTGAGTAGCTGGTAAGTGTTTCTAGTTAATAGTCTATAAAGTAAAGGGTGGAAGATGCCTTTGTGTGTATTCTTTTAACATGGGGTGGCCATTGCACACCAGCTACCACATGGGCTTGACAGAGCAAGGTCTTGGTCCAATGGCAAGGGGATCCAAGATGATTGGAGACCAGGCTCTGCTACATCGGCCTAGCACACACACACACACACAAACATGCTCCTACTGTCCTCCTACCTCCTTCCCGCAGGTCCACTCTGCCTGGGTTTCATAGGCTGCAGTGTGGTTGTCCTGACCCCGCTGCTGGTCCACACTGCGCCACTCCTGGGCCTTTACCTCATTGCTGGGCTCGTCCTCGGCTCTGAGCTCGCCCAGCAGATCATGATGATGAATGCCTGGTATCTTGGCAGCAGTCATCCTCGGTTCCGAGGGACTGCCTAAGAAGAAGTATAAAGTAAAGGCATGGCAGGGCAGCTCAGTCCCGTGGAATGCACATCCTGTGCCACGTGGGAAGTCCTGGATGCTTCTCGTGTCCTGAACAACCATGTGTGTGGGAAGTGTCACCAGCTACAGCAGCTTGAGCTCCGGGTTTTGGAGCTTGAGTGATGGCTGGAGTCACTGCAGTGCATCCACGAGGCTGAGAACTTCGTGGATAGCACGTTTCAGGAGGTGGTCACCCCGCAGCTTAAGAGTGTGCTGGCAGAGAGGGAATGGGTGACCGCCAGACAGATGAGGATGACTAGGCAGCTAGGGTAGAAATCTCCTGAGTGCATCTCGCTCGCTAACCGGTTTTCAGCTCTGAGTACTGGTGGCAGTGATAGTTCCTCTGGGGAGTGCAGCCAGAGCCAAGTCCACGACACCACGGGTGTCTCAGCTGCACAGGGGGGGAGGAAGAAGAGTGGAAGAGCAATAGTCACAGGGGATTCAATAGTTAGGGGAGCAGACAGGCGTTTCTGCGGCCACAGACATGACTCCAGGATGGTGTGTTGCCTCCCTGGTGCCAGGGTCAAGAATGTCACTGAGCGGCTACAGGACATTCTGAGGGGGGAGGGTGAACAAACAGAGGTCGTGGTCCATATAGGTATCAACGATATAGAAAGAGGGATGAGTTCCTGCAGGCAGATTTTAGGGAGCTAGGAAAGAGATTAAAAAGCAGTACCTCAAAGGTAGTAATCTCCGGATTACTCCTGGTGCCATGTGCTAGTGAGTACAGAAATAGGAGGATAGAGCAGATGAATGCATGGCTGGAGAGATGGTGCAGGAGGGAGGGCTTTAGATTCCTGAGGCATTGGGATCATTTCTGGGGGAGGTGGGACCTGTACAAGCGGGACGAGTTACACCTCAACAGGACCAGAAACAATAGCTTCGCACGGGGTGGGGGGTTTGTTGGTGGTTGCTAGTGCTGTTGGGGAGGGTTTAAACTAGCTTGGCAGGGGGATGGGAACCTGAAAGTGGATTCAGAAGGGAGAGAAGCAAAGCTGGAAAAGGAAAGCAGAAAATTAGTAAGTGAGTTTGAAAGGCAAAGGAAATAAAGGCTAGAAAATAGACAACAAGGGAGTTTGGCAGTGCTAAATGGTATACACTTCAATGCAAGGAGTCTAGGGAATGAAGCAGATGAGCTGAGGGCACAGATAGACACATGGGAGTATGATATTATAGCTATTACTGAGACATGGCTGAAAGAAGGGCAGGAATGGCAGCTCAACATTCCTGGTTACGGGGTTTTCAGATGAGATAGGGGGGATAAAAAAGGAGGAGGGTGTAATGATCAGTAACATGTCATCCTAGAATGGTACACTAGGTGGAGCTGTATGTATATAAGAGTGGGCTACCCATGATGCACTAGGCTACCCACAAGGCAGTAGTCAAGATGGATGCTGTACAAGTCCACATGGCTGAAAAAAGTGACTAGCTCAAGCTAGCTGTTCATAATAAGAATGTTTATTTATTTATGAACATAACATGGTACCAGGATTGGTAAAATCTGCTGAATATTGTGAAATGTGACATGGAGACTTTGAAGCCACCGGAGGGTTTGAAACTCACAGGGAATGTCGACTGCAATTGGCGGACTTTCAAACAACAATTAGAACTCTACATTGCTGCCATCGGATTTGGTACAAAGCCAGATGTAAGGAAAATAGCGTTACTGCTCATGGTTGCAGGCCCACAGGCGATAGAGGTATTTAATACATTTGTATTTGATCAAGAGGAGAAAAGAGAAAAATTGGAAGATGTGCTAAAGAAATTTGATACACATTGTTCTCCCAAAAAGAACAAAACCTATGAGTGGTACGTGTTCCGTTCACGGACACAGCAGCAAAATGAGACTTTTGATAGCTTTATGACCGATCTGAAACTGAAAGCACAGACATCTAATTTCTCTGAACTGAAATTATCCATGACTCGTGACCAGATTGTGTTTGGTATTCATGATAAAAAGGTCAGGGAACGTCTGTTGAGAGAAACCGAAGTAACATTGGAAAATGCTGTGAGCTATCTCAAAAGCACACGAAGACTTTCAGTGAAATTAATAATAATGCGATTGTAGTAAGTGATAGTGCTGCTGTTGGTGCTGTGTCCTACAAAGGAAAGAAACGTGGGCAGAACAGAAATGAGAAGCAATCGGAGGAAGGAATTTTTAATTGTAAACGCTGTGGTTACAAACACCAGTCATGACAATGGCCAGCGTTTGAAAAAATGTGCACAAAATGTAATGGAAAGAATCACTTTGCCAAACAATGCTTTTCAAAAGTAAAAACAAAGAAAGGGCAACGAGTTAATGTGATTGAGGACACTGATTTAAGTGAGACATTTTTTGTACGAATGGTGTCATGTGACAATATAGAAAAGGATACAGAGAATGTGTAGCCCTCAGGAATGGACAATGAACATAAAGTTAATGCAGTAAAAGAGGACAAATGGATGATCTCACTGCAGGTAAATGGAGCATTAGCTACATTGAAACTAGACACTGGGGCAAAAACAAACTTAATCAGTATGAGTGACATTAAAAATATGAAAGAAAAGTTGAAAATACAGAAAAAGTCAGTAATACTGAAGGACTATAATGGACAGAAAATAGATAGCTTAGGTGTATGCAGACTTAAAGTGACAGTCAAAGACAAAGTGCATCATCTCATGTTTTCTGTTGTGGATGAAGGACTTGATTCACTACTAGGTGACAAAGCTTGTGAGGACTTAGAACTGGTCAAGAGAGTCTACCGTATAAACTGTGCCATAAGCAGACCAGATAACTCAGTGGATTCTGTAGTGAGTAATTTCCAGGATGTGTTCAAAGGATTTGGAGTTCTACCATTCACTTACAAGATCCAGCTAAAGGAGGATGCTCAGCCAGTGGTACATGCTCCACGGAGAGTTCCAGCACCCCTGCGAGACCGGCTCAAGAAAGAACTGGACAGAATGACCACACTAGGAGTCATCAGGAAAGTCGAAGAGCCAACAGACTGGGTTAACTCCATGGTATGTGTAAAGAAAAAGAACAAAGATCTAAGAATATGCATGGATCCAAAGGACTTAAATGCAAACATAAAACGTGAACACTACCAGATTCCCAAGCGAGAAGAAATCACCAGTGAAATGTCAGGTGCCAGATACTTCACAAAGCTCGATGCCTCACAAGGATTTTGGTAACAAAAACTGGATGAAGAGAGCACCAAATACTGTACCTTCAACACACCATTTGGCAGGTATTGTTTCCTCAGAATGCCTTTCGGGATAATATCTGCATCTGAAATCTTTCATAGAGTGATGGAACACATAATTGAAGGTCTGGAAGGAGTTCGGGTCTATGTTGATGACATCATCATCTGGGGCTCCACACTGAAAGAACACAATGAGAGACTGACTAAAGTGCTACAGCGCATACGCCGGAATGGACTGAAGCTCAACAAAGCCAAGTGCCAGTTTGGTGTCCAGGAAGTCACTTTCCCAGGAGATAATCTATCTGGTAAAGGAATAGAGCCAGATATGGAAAAAGTAAACACCATACTCAACATGCCCCGACCCACTGACAAAAAAGGAGTGCTACGCATCATGGGGATGATAAACTTCATTGGAAAGTTCATTCCTAACTTGTCAGCCAAGACAGCCTGTCTGCGAGACCTGCTACATAAAACAAATGAGTTCGCATGGACAGAAAGACATGAACAAGAGTGGATGAACCTCAAAACAGTGCTGACAACCACACCTGTACTCACCTTCTTTGACCCAACAAAGAGAATCAAAGTGTCAACGGATGCATCAAAAGATGGCCTAGGCGTGGTCTTGCTACAAGCAGAGGGTGAAGATTGGAAGCCTGTTGCCTATGCCTCCAGGTCTATGACTGACTCTGAGTGTCGATACGCCCAGATTGAAAAGGAATGTCTAGGCTTGGTAGTTGGACTAGAAAAGTTTCATGGCTACATATATGGACTTCCCACCTTCACAGTTGAGACAGACCACTGCCCACTGGTTGCCATCATAAAAAAAAACCTGAATGAGATGTCTCCAAGGATTCAACGACTCATGATGAAGCTGCAAAGATATGACTTTGAACTGATCTACACACCAGGCAAATACATAGTGTTAGCAGATGCACTATCCCGAGCACCCACAATGATTCATGTGAGCTCTACTGAAGAAGACGTGGATGTTTATGTGAGTATGGTCACTGCTGCGCTGCCCGTGTCAGACACAAAATCAAAGCAAATAGCAGAAGAAACAGTAAAAGATATAGTGTTACAAACAGTCATAGCGAACATTCATCAATGTTGGCCAAAAAGTTCCTGTCCAAAATACTTTCACATCAGGTCAGAGTTGATTGTCGCAAGTGGACTATTACTAAAACAGAACAGAATAGTCATTCCACAGGCTTTACATCAAGACATGCTCAAAAGGATTCATGAGGGACACCTCGGAATTGAAAAATGCAAAAGGAGAGCAAGAGACACTGTTTATTGGCCTGGCATAAATAAGGACATTGAGAACATGATAGGCATATGTGAGACATGTCAGAAACACCAAAACAAACAAACAAAGGAACCAATGATAGTAGCTGACTTACCAACAGCACCATGGCAAAAGGTTGGTATGGACCTTTTTCATTTGAATGGTAAAGAATATCTATTAGTGATTGACTACTATTCTAACTATCCTGAGATGGCGCTGTTCTCAAGCACCACAGCAAGCAGTGTCATAATGCATGTGAAATCTATCTTTGCCAGACATGGAATTCCCAGGATTGCCATTAGCGACAATGGTCCGTGCTTCAACTGTAAGGAGTGGCAACAGTTTGCAGCACATTATGACTTTCAACATATCACATCCAGTCCTCTGTATGCTCAGTCGAATGGTAAGGCAGAAAAAGGTGTTCAAGTTCTCAAACAGCTACTGAAGAAAGTGACAGAAAGCAAGTCTGATCCTTATCTCGCCCTGCTGAGCTACCGAGCCTCACCTTTAGACTCTGGTTCTTCACCTGCTGAGCTCCTATTGGGTCGCAAGTTGCGCACCATGCTACCCTGCTGTGCAAAAGAAAAGCAGAGTAAGGAACTAAGACAGAGACTTCAACTGTTAAAGCTGAAACAGAAATCAAACTATGACAAGTCATCCAAAACTCTGAAACCATTGACAAGGGATGATGTTGTCAGGATTGAGGATCCAGATGCATGGAACAGGAAAGCTACAGTTCTTGAGGAAGTAGGACCAAGGTCATACACTGTTAGAACTGAGGAAGGACAGATTCTCAGGAGGAACCGCCGTTCCCTCCTAAAAACACAAGAGACTATCCAAGAGCAAATCGATGACAATGCCGCAACTGAATCTTGTCACTCACCACCAGAACAATCTAACACAAACACACATACAGGCTCTCATGAAAACACATCAGACTTACCCGTGCTGAGAAGATCCACACGTGAAGTAAAAAAGCCTGATAGACTTAATCTTTGAATACAAAGAAAGCTATATTGAAAATGTATTGACTGTTGTGAAGATGTTTATGTCGTTATGTTTGATTGATATTGATTGATACTGATTTTGTTTAACCTCAAAGAAAGGGGGATGTAATGATCAGTAACATGTCATCCTAGAATGGTACACTAGGTGGAGCTGTATGTATATAAGAGTGGGCTACCCACGATGCACTAGGCTACCCACAAGGCAGTAGGCAAGATGGATGCTGTACAAGTCCACATGGCTGAATAAAGTGACTAGCTCAAGCTAGCTGTTCATAATAAGAATGTTTATTTATTTATGAACATAACAGAGGGGTCGCAATATTGATTAAACAAACAATTACATCTGTGAGGAGGGATGATATCTTAGAAGGATCATCCAACGAGGCCATAAGGTTGAATTGAAAAGCAAAAAAGGGGCTATCACACTGCTGGGAGTGTACTATAGACTCCCAAACAGTCAGAGGGAGATAGAAGAGGAAATATGTAGGTACATTTCTGAGACGTGCAAAAATAGGGCAGTAATAGTAAAGGATTTCAACTTCCCTAATATTAACTGGGATAAAATTAGTGTGAAATGTATAGAGGGAGCAGAATTCTTAAAATGCATTCAGGAGAACTTTTTTAACAAGTACGTAGAAAGCCCAACAAGAAAGGGGGCGGTTCTAGACCTAGTTTTAGTGAATGAAGCTGGGCAGTTGGAAAGGGTATCAGTGGGAGAGCATATTGGTGTCAGTGATCATAATTCAGTTAGATTTAGTGCAGTTATGGAAAAGGACAAGGATAGACCAGGAATAAAAGTTCTCAACTGGGGAAAATGTTACTAAGCTGCGATGTGATTTAGCCAAAGTGGACTGGAGACAGAAACTTGAAGGTAAATCAGTGGAAGAGCAGTGGGAGGCATTCAAGGACGACACAGTGAAGGCTCAGAGCAAGTATGTTCCCTTAAACAAAAAGGGTGGGACTAGCAAATCTAGAGCTCCCTGGATGTCTAGGGGCATACAGGGAAGGATAAAGAAAAAAGGGAAGCTTATGACAGATACCGAGGACACAGTACTATAGAAACCCTAGAGGAGTATATAAAGTGCAAGGGTGAAATTAAAAAGGAAATTAGGAAAGCAAAGAGAGGGCATGAAAAAATAGTGGCAAGTAAAATCAAGGAAAACCCAAAGATGTTTTATAAATACATTAAGAGCAAGAGGATAACTAACGTAAGAATAGGGCCTATTAGGGACCATAAAGGTAACCTGTGGGTGGAGGCAGAAGACATGGGTATGGTTCTTAATGAATACTTTGCGTCTGTTTTCACAAAAGAGAGGGACAATGCAGAAATTGCAATCAGGGAGGAGAAGTGTGAAATATTAGATGAAATAAACATAGTGAAAGAGGAAGTATTAAGGGGTTTAGCATCTTTGAAAGTGGATAAATCCCCAGACCTGGATGAAATGTATCCCAGACTGTCAAGAGAAGTAAGAGAGGAAATAGCAGAGGCTCTGACCATCATTTTCCAATCCTCTGTGGCTACAGGTGTGGTGCCAGAGGACTGGAGGACTGCTAACATGGTACCATTGTTTAAAAAGGGAGAAAGGGATAGACCAAGTAATTACAGGCCAGTCAGCCTACCCTCGGTGGTGGGAAAACTATTGGAAAAAATTCAGAGGGACAGGATAAATCATTTATAAAGACACGGATTAATGTCAGCATGGATTTGTTGAGGGAAGGTCATGTCTGACTAACTTGAGTGAATTTTTTCAAGAATTAACAAGGAGGGTCGATGAGGGTAGTGCATTTGATGTAGTCTATATGGATTTTGCAAGGCTTTTGATAACGTCCCGCATAGCAGACTGGTCATGAAAGTAAAATCCCATGGGATACAAGGCAAAATGGCAAGTTAGATTAACATTGGCTCAGAGGCAGGAAACAAAGAGTAATGGTTGAAGGGTGTTTTTGTGACTGGAAGGCTGTTTCCAGTGGGGTTCCGTAGGGCTCAGTACTGGGTCCTTTGCTTTTTGTGGTATATATATCAATGATTTGGACTTGAATGTAGGAAGTACGATGAAGAAGTTTGCAGATGATGACTGTGTGGTTGATAATGAAGAAGAAAGCTGTAGACTGCAGGAAGAAATCAATGGACTGGTCAGGTGGGCAGAACAGTGGTAAATGGAATTCAATCCAGAGAAGCATGAGGTAATGCATTTCGGGAGGGCTAACAAGGCAAGGGAATTCACAATAAATAGTAGGACATTGAGAAGTGCAGAGGATCAGAGGGCCCTTGCGATGCATGTCCACAGATCCCTGAAGGTAGCATGACAGGTAGATAAGGTGGTTAAGAAGGCCTTTTTTAGCCGAGACATAGAATATAAGAGCAGGGAGATTATGCTTAAACTATATAAAACACTAGTTAGGCCACAGCTAGAATATTGTATGCAGTTCTGGTCACCACATTACAGGAAGGATGTGATTGAACTAGAGAGGGTGCGGAGGAGATTTCCGAGGATGTTGCCTGGGCTGGAAAATTTTAGCTATGAGGAAAAATTGGATAGGCTGGGGTAGCTTTCTTTGGAACAGAGGAGGCTGAGGGTAGACCTAATTGAGGTGTATAAAATTATGAGGGGCCTAGATAGAGTGTACAGGAAGGATCGATTTCCCTTAGCAGAAGGGTTGATAGCCAGGGGGCATAGATTTAAAGTAATTGGTAGGAGGTTTAGAGTTTTTTGAGGAGAAATATTTTCACCCAGAGTGGGGTGGGGGTCTGGATCTCACTGACTGAAAGGGTGGTAGAGACAGAAACCCTCATCACATTTAAAAAGTACTTGGATATGTAGGGGGTGGCGTGTGCGCAGTCAACTTCGCCCCTGACTGGCTTTTGAGCGGTTCGAATCGCTCCCACACCCCTGGGTTCTAGACACCGGACTTAGGTACAGGCGGCGATACAGAATTGGAGTAGACAACTGGTTTGGTGCAAGAAAACTGTATTTTTATTAAAAAGGCACAATAAAATTACAACACTGAAAATTACTGGAATAGTTACAGGCTTACAAGAGTACACTTAATTAGGAATGGGGAACACATGGCACATCGAGGGAAAAATCACAGTAATAATTCCCCTACCCTTGTCCCACCCCCAATATCTAACTAAATTGTGCTGTGAGGGGCCAGGGATTATGCTCACCAATAAGGGTTTCTGGACAGGTTGAATCCTGTCGATCAAGCTGGTTGCGGTTTTGGGGTTCGGTCTTTGTGTTCTTTGGGGCTCGCCGTCATCACGTGGTCCCAGGGCGCGGCGGTGGAGTCGTCTGAGTAAAGTACCCACTTTTCCTCCATTAGAGATAGGGAGTAAAGTCTTTGTTGGGTACTTTACCTTGTAGAGTGGAAAACTTCGGGTTTTGTTCTTCTGGTGGTGGCCTGGTCGTCGAAGTTTTGTTGCGGTTGGGGTTCGGTTGGCGGTCTTCGGTGTTAGCTCAGTCGCGGTGGCCTGGATCACTACCTGTGCAGTGGTAATTATCCAAAGGTATGGTTTACCCGGCCCTTTGTTACCGCAGTGCTCGTGGTCGTTCTGCTTCTTTGAGTTTCGAGTATCTCTGTACCCGAGCGTGTGCCACTCAACGCCTCTTTGCGTTTCAAGTATCTCTGTACCTGAGCGTGTGCCTGCTTGTCCCCCAACGCTTCTCCACACTGCCCTTCTCTGCTTTTCATCGGCCCGCCTGCTTTTTCCTGGTTACCGGTGGGCCTACAGTTATACTATTTCAGAGGTTGTTATCTGCGCGCCAAATCAAGATTAGTTCTTTGTCCAATTTTTGGCGGGCTCGTTAAAGTGATTATAGTCATTCACCTTAACTGCTTTTTGGGTGGTTGCCCCGTTGTTAAATGCTCTTTAATGTCCTGGTGTTTGTTATTCATAAAGTGAATCGGTATCTTCCTGGCTCGGTAGCCAGTTTAAACTGTAAGCGATTATTTATGCAAAGGTTTGATGGGTTCAAGATTAGGTCTTTCCTGAGTTGATTAAGAATGCGTAATCTGCATTGTCTACTTGTCTGGCTCTCAGAAATAATAAGTCTTTCACAGGCCCAGGCATGTCAGGGTTTTCAAAAGCCCCTTTTGAATTTGACCTGCCATTTTTGCAGGGCCCTGCTCTTGCATGCTTCTGCCACAAGGTCCAGAAGCCATTTTGTTTAGAGTTCCCTTTTAACTTCGTCCTTCAGGGTCCCTTTATTAATAACTTTGGGGAATGTGGGAATTTTTAGAACCCTACACTCCCCCCTGTTGATACTAAAACTCGCTTTAAGTATCATACTTATGAAGGTGAGCAAAATTCCGACCCTCCACAGCCAATCTTCCCTGTAATTACCTATCTAAAATCCCATGACACACACATTTCCCATTCTTTGAAAATGTAGTGTACACAAGCATACATAGGCAGAATACAGTTGTTTACACACATCCAAGAATGGAGGGGGTCCAACACCCCTGCACCACTTGGTACATACACATCTTTATTAAAAATAACATGTCAAAGTCTTTATTAAAAATAACAAAAAACACAAAAAAAAACAATATTCAAAATACAAAATAAAAGATTCAAACAGGTGTATCTCCCTCCACCTTAACATAAAGCTCTTTCCACATCCTTTGGTTTTGGAATTCTAGTATTTGGCCTTTTCCCTAGCACTGAGTGCACACTAGACACAGTACTATTCCCAGCTGGCAAACCACGAGGATGTGGGAAGCCATTCTAATCCATGAAGGGACCTCTATATTTTCAAAAATGTCCCACCAGGGTGGACCCACAATGTCCAATATCTTGGCCCCTATCTCTACTGTCTTCTGCTCTAACGTGTAGAAATGTTTTTGTGAGACTATTACTGCTTTTAGTATCTTGGTCAGATGTTCTGGTAGAGGGGGGATTTCGTAGCCGAAATGTGCTACATACTTTTGCAGGTTGGTAAAATTCTCCTTTACAGTGAGGTGAACAGTGGAGGGTTCAGGAATGGGGACAATTCGTTCCTGGGCCACTTGAACTTCTGCCTCGGGTTTAAAGCAGAAACTACTGTCACTTACCGGACACCAGCTATGCTGTCCATGGTGGTAGTGGGGCGCACCTGTGGTGACACAATATGTCCCACCTCCTATATATGCTACCTGTGGGGGAACATGGTCTTGTGCCATTACCTCCATGGTACAGTTTATAGGTTTTGCGCCAGCAGCTTTAAACCCGCACTGTGGTTTTGAATAGGTGTTCAAGTGCTGGGGACACAGTATTATGTGTGCTCCCCGGCTCCGGCACCCAGAGAATTCAGTACCTGTCATAGCGTGCTCCCACTTTATGACATAAGGTGGGACCGCTGTGAAACGGATGTGTGCACCCCCTTGAATGACTCCAATGTTCTCTACCCTGTATACCGGTGCGGGTCGGGCTGTCCCACCCATGACCAGCATCCTCACTACTATCCCCATGATAGTTTGGGTAGAACGTCCACAATCTACTGGGACAGGGTAGGCCTCAGAAGCTAGCTGGAGTTGACACAGGCTTAATGCATTCTCAAATGGATAGAGGGCTGCGAGGTGCTTGTTGCTGATCCAGGAGGGGACTAAACCGTGTTTTAAAATCCTCCAGGTTACTGCGGCCCTCGCCTAGCAACCATGCCCCGTACAGTATGAACACCTTGTTCTGTGCAGCCTGATCTGAAGCATTTCTGTCCTCTCTTATAAGGGCATTTACAGTCTTGGCGTGTCTCTCCAGCTCAGCAATGATCTCTTTTAAATGGACCGTCATAGCCTGGTCCTCGTGTAACTCTGAGCCTACTACGGTATTTTCGTCCATTAGGATTTTTCGCAATTGTGTTTTCAAACCGTTTATCTGTGTCTGCAATTCTATGTCAACCAGGCTGTTGATGACAGAGGATCCTGTGTTAAATGCAGTAAAAACATCATTCCAGGCTCTCCTTCTTTGTCTCCCCACATTACCAAAATACTCCGTGTGTGTAGTGTAGTGTTTTGTCTTATCTACATTGGCAAAACCGAACTCGTAGAATTTCCTAAACATTTTCTTCAACAGGGCCTGGTATAGCTGTTCTGTCTCTTTGGGGCACTACTCAGGTAAGTGTACCTCGGTGAGGTTTAGGATCACGGAGGCTACCGCATAGTGTACCCCCGGTATAGCACCTGTTCCGTCGGCACTAGTACCAGCCCACACCCTGGTCCCTTGGTGGTGGCAGGGCACCCCTCTCTGTGTGTCCTTGCTGCCTGAGTCATGAGCAGGGGCTTTTGGGGGTGGGTCACAAGTTCAGTGGCATTTACTGGGATCGGGGAGTGTGGGACCACGCACGTTTGCAGGCTGGAATCCCAATCCACCCCCTCCCCGGTATCTTGCCATTGCCGGCGGAAAATGATGGCTATGCCTGCGGGGCAGACTGTCTCTGACTCCCACATACAGACATAAATCCCCTGATCCGGTTCCCACCACTTGTCCCAGCACACACTCAATCCCCCTCGGCTCCCTGTAATCGTCCGATGGGTATTGTTCCCCAATCATTCCCAATTGACTGCGGGGTTCCCTATGTAATGTATATACCTTTAAGGGGGGAACTACTTTTTACAGCTCATGTATACTGTAGTACCGGCAGTGACCACACCTGTATATAGCACTGAGTAGTAATCTGTACAGTCCAGTTCTAGAGTGAGCCACATTAAGTAAACACCTGTTGTACCATTCTCCTGCAGTCTGTGTCTTACTAATGACGGACACAACATTGGCGACGAGGCAAATTCGATCCTACCTGCAACTCTGCATCACCTCCCAGGGATTCGTTCCTGGAGACCAGTAGATTGGAGGTCAAGGCCAGAGACACGGGCGTCGACCACGGGCAACCGCCCAGTCATCCAGCAGAGACTCGAGAATTGCGGGGGAGTCTGTTGAGAGCCAGGCTTGGCTTTCCAGTCGCGGTGGTCCAGTGAAACGGGCTGGCAACAGGTAGTGCGCAGACCCTTCCCGGACAGCGGTGGGCTAGAGCCCGACCGAGCGGCACAGCAAAGGGCCGAGCAGCATCGACGGGAGAGAGAGAGAGAGAGGGCAGAGCGCACAGGGCGCAGCCGGTGTTCAGGGGCCGAGCAGCATCGAGGAGAGGGAGAGAGATGCGCAGAAACCCGCGAGGCGCCGCCATTGCCATGAGGACCGCCGAGAGCGGCATTGGCAGCAGCGCAGGAGAAGCGTGCGAAACCTACAGGGCACCGCCATTGCCACGAGGACCGCCGAGAGCGGCATTGGCAGCAGCGGGGGAGGAAGGAAAGTGCGGGAGATGCCATTTTAAGCCATTTTAAACCACACCCAAAATGCCGAAGAGTGGCAGTATCACCGCATTTGACAATGAAATCGAAGGTTGGACTACATATGTCGAACGAATAGAGGTATACTGCAAGGCAAATGAGGTGTCAGATGACAAGAAAGCGCCGGTATTGTTAAATTTAATGGGTGCAAAGGCGTATGGCTTATTACGAAATCTAGTAACCCCAGCGAAGCCAGTGGAAAAGAGTTTTGGAGACATAGTGACGATACTACAGGAACATTTAAACCCCACACCGCTGCTGATAGCAGAAAGATTCAAGTTTCACAAACGGAACCAGCACAAGGATGAAAGCAATGCTGAATATTTAACAGAACTGCGCAAACTATCGAAACACTGCCAGTTTGGAACGGGACTGGCAGATACCTTAAGGGACAAGTTTGTGTGTGAGCTTCAAAGTGAAGGAACACAGAAACGGCTTTTATCTGAAAAGGAGCTTACGCTGGACAAGGCTTTCAGCATCGCGGTATCATATGAAGCAGCAGCACGGGGCACTGCAGAGATACAACAGAGACCGCAAGAATATGGCACAAACGAAATGTCATACAGAACAGAGAAGTGCTATCGCTGCGGCAGAACAACACACGACCACAATGATTGCTGGTTCAAAGACAAAGTGTGCAGACAGTGTGGAAAAGTAGGACACATAGCACCAGTCTGCAGGTCGGGAAAGAAAACCAGCAATAAGAAATCTCCAAAAGAAAAGTACAAGAAGGTACATAAGGTGACGGAGAATAGTTCAGACGAACAAAAGAGTGATACCGACTCCGAAAGCAGGGAGCTGAGTTGTCTGAAACTACATAATGTGATCAAAACGGAGGATCACTGAACCATTTGGGTGACTCTCAAGATAGCAGGAGTCCAGGTAAAAATGAAATTGGACACAGGATCAGCCCTAACAGTCATAAACCAACAGGACTACGAGCGGCTATTCTCACACATACCCTTGAGAGATACAAAAATTATTTTGAAGACGTACACGGGGCAAAAAGTCTACCCCAAAGGAAAAATAAGGGTGACCGTTATATATAACGGTAAGGAAACACCAAAACTAGACCTGTATGTATTGCAAGATGGAGGACCACCATTACTGGGACGTGAATGGATCCGGAAAATACAGCTGGATTGGCATTTCATACAAGCACTGACTGTGGCTGCCAAAAAGGATGACGACGTCACACCTGGGCGACTGTCAAAGATCCTAACCGACGTGCAAGAAGTGTTCCAGCAAGGACTCGGAACACTAAAAGGCATGACAGCAACAATTAAAATCGAAGAAAACGCAAGCCCAAAATGTTGTAAGGCCAGACCGGTACCTTATGCGATCCGTCCAGCTGTCGAAGCAGAGCTGGAGAGTTTGGAACTTTCAGGAGTACTGTCCAAGGTAGACTGGAGCGAGTGGGCTACACCCATCGTCCCTGTGATGAAAAAGTCGTTGAGCAGCACGCCTGGGGAACCAAGAAAGGTTCGCATCTGTGGGGACTTTAAGGTAACAGTGAACCCAGTCCTTCACACCGTGCAATATCCACTTCCGCGGATTGAAGATATTTTCACCTCGCTATCTGGAGGGAAACGCTTCATTAAGATTGATCTGGCCCAGGCGTATCTGCAAATGGAGGTAGAAGAAGCATCAAAAAAAATACCTCACAATCAACACCCATAAAGGTCTCTACCAATACAACCGGCTGGTATTCGGGGTAGCATCAGCTCCGGCTATTTGGCAAAGGGCAATGGAACAAGTCCTGCAAGGGATCCCAGGGACCCAGTGTTATTTGGACGACATCCTGGTCACGGGCGAAAATGACAGTGATCACCTCGCCAACCTGGAGTGGGTGCTCACTAGATTGAAGGAATATGGGCTCCGAGCTAACCGCCCCAAATGCGAGTTTTTTAAAAAACAGATCTCGTATTGTGGCCACGTTATCGATAAAGAGGGGTTACATAAGTCCCCAGAAAAGATTGAGGCAGTAGTCAAGGCTCCAGCACCGGAAAACGTGTCACAACTGAGGTCGTACCTCGGGCTGGTAAACTACTACCATAAGTTCTTGCCAAATTTGTCTACAATACTGTGGTGTATGTGCCTTTAAGTGCAATTGTGGTGTATGTGCCTTTAAGAGCCCCAGGTGTGCGTAATGCCGGTAATTGCCACTTGGGCTATATAAGCCTGTGTATTGTGTATATCCTTTAGAACCCCCCCCAGACTTGCTTAGTAAATACCTATGAACCAACTCCTGTCTTCAGTGTCTTTATCTACACACGGACACTACAGTGGCGACGAAGTGGAAACGGACTTACCTGCAATTCGGCAGCACCTCAAGGACATCGATTCCTCCAGCATCCAGAAGACTCAAGGAAGTAATAGAAACTGTGGTTTCACCAGCTGGCCAAGCTGGTGGCAGGTACTGCGCTAATCCTTCCTGGGCATCAGGCTGGGGCTCCAGCGGCGGGCTCTACAGCTGAGATAGTCAGCGAAATCGGAGGCAAGCAATAACGGACTGGGAGGGTGCACTCGGGAGACGGCCGGCGCGGCAAGCAGGTCAGCGTTTAGACCTCCGTCGGGAACGAGTCTCCAACAGTGAATAAACGGAAACCACAGTAAAACAGCGTTGTTATCGGTAGCAGCGGCGGGAAAGCGCAGGAAGCGCCATATCGTTGCTACAGAGAGAAAAAAAAAGCGCGGGAAGCGCCATATCTTTTTTGAAATGCCTAAGTCTGGTAATATTGATGCTTTTCATAATGAAACAGAGCCTAACTTTGGCAATATTGATGTTTTTGATAACAAGATAGAGGATTGGACCACATATGTAGAAAGAGTGGAGGTGTTTTGCACCGCAAATGGAATAGAAGATGAAAAAAAAGCTTCAGTGCTTCTGGATCTAATGGGCGCAGAAACATACAAGCTGTTACGCAACTTAATCACTCCAGCCGAACCGATGGACAAGAATTTTGAGGAGATTGTTGATACCCTACGCTGCCAATTCGAGGCAGGACTGGCAGATTCTCTGCAAGACAAATTCATCTGCGATCCCCTAAGTGTAGAAACACAAAAAAAGGTATCTTCTGGAAAAGATTTAACACTGGACAAGGCTTTCAGTGCAATAGGAGCGGCAAAGATACTGCAAAGGCCACAGGACTTCGGCACCCATGAAATGACACGGGGTTTCGAGAGATGTTATCGCTGCGGCAGATCCAACCATGACCAGAGGGATTGTTGGTTCAAAGAAAAAGCATGCAGGCGATGCGGAAAGATGGGACACATTCCACGTGTATGCCGATCTGAAAATTAAAAATCCACTAACGGGAAAAGAATCAATAAGGAAAAGCACAGAAAGGTACAAATGATGACGGACAGTAGCTCCAAAGACCAGAAGAGCGATAGCGACTCCGGAAACAAGAGACTAAGCTCTCTCAAATTACATAATGTAATTGCCAATGAAGATTACCAGACCATTTGGGTTACCCTCATAATAGCAGGGTCCCCAGTTAAAATGGAGCTAGATACAGGATCAGCTCTAACCGTAATAAATCGACGAGATTACGAGAGGCTATTTTCGCATATACCTCTAAAAGACACATCCATTATCTTAAAAACATATACGGGGCAGAAAGTATACCCCAAAGGAAAAATAAAGGTGCCTGTGGTATACAACGGCAAAGAAATACAAAAGTTGTATTTATACATTCTACAAGATGGTGGTCCACCGTTGTTGGGACGTGAATGGATAAGGAAGATACGTTTAGACTGGCACTCCATTCAGGCACTGACGGTGACCAGTAAGGAAAAAAACAATGATGACATCATACCTGAACGATTAAAAGATATCTTGGCCAACGCCAAAGAAGTGTTTCAAGAGAAACTAGGAACCTTGAAAGGCATCACCGCCTCAATAAAAGTGGAAGATGCAGCAATTCCAAAACTTTTTAAGGCAAGACCGGTGCCATACGCAATACGTCCGGCAGTCGAGGCAGAGCTGGAGAATTTGGAAAAGGCAGGCGTATTATCCAAAATAGAGTGGAGCGAATGGGCAACACCCATCGTTCCAGTCATGAAAAAAGCATTGAAAAATAACTCTGAGGAACAGAGAAAAATTCGCATCTGTGGGGACTTTAAGGTGACTGTAAACCCGGTCCTTCACACGGTACAGTATCCTCTTCCGAGGATAGAAGATATTTTCGCCTCACTATCCGGAGGAAAACGTTTCACAAAAATTGACTTGGCACAGGCATATCTACAGATGGAGGTTGAGGAGACCTCTAAAAAGTATCTCACAATAAACACACACAAAGGCCTGTACCAGTACAATCGACTGGTTTTTGGAGTAGCATCAGCTCCAGCTATCTGGCAAAGAGCTATGGAGCAAGTCCTGCAAGGGATTCCGGGGACTCAGTGTTACCTAGACGACATCCTTATAACAGGAGAAAACGACAACGAGCACCTTGCCAATTTGGAGCAAGTGCTCACTAGGCTGAAAGAACGGGGCCTACAAGCAAATCGCCCCAAGTGCGAATTTTTCCAAAATCAGATATCATATTGTGGCCACATAATTAATAAGGAAGGGTTGCATAAGTCACCTGAAAAAATTGAAGCAGTTATAAAAGCCCCAGCACCTGAAAATGTTTCACAATGGACCGCAATTTGTGTCCGAAGAATTCAGAAAGTTCTTAAAGAACAATGGGGTAAAGCACTACACGTCCGCCCCATACCATCCCGCCACCAATGCATTGGCTGAAAGGTTTGTCCAGACCTTTAAGAAGGCCATAAATGCCATGGGTAATGAAGACATAAAACTTCAGCACAAGGTGGATAACTTCTTATTTGCATATAGGAATGCAACACATATGGTTACAAACCAAACTCCCGCCATGATGTTCTACAATAGAAACCTAAGATGCCGGCTGGATTTGGTCAAGCCCAACATCTGAAGGGATGTGGAGAACCGGCAGTTTCAGGGCATGAATGAAAGGCCAACTAGGGCCTTCCAGATAGGCCAACCGGTTTTGGCCCGGTACTACCGTACCGAGAAATGGCAGCCTGGAACTATCTGCACACGACTAGGACCACTGATGTATACGGTGGACATCGGAGAAAGCATAATAAGGCGCCATGCTGACCAAATCATCAAGTCATCTGAAAAGGGACAACCTACACCACCACGCTATACATCTAACGATAAAGTAGAGATACCCATAACTACCTCCGATCCGGTGATACTGGAACCCGATGAACCCGACACTGGCCTTCAAGCCGAATCAGCCTTGCCAGAAGAACCTACTACACCACCAGAAACTACTACACCCCCGAGGCGTTATCCGGACCGAGTCAGGAAGCCTCCTGAGAGACTAGACGGACACAACACCCTATATCCTTGCTCAGCTTTCTGAGCCACCACCTCCTATCCAAAGGAATCTGTCCCTTGCATGTCAAACATACACGTTTTCCCACGGTGACACTGACCCTTGTAGCAACGATCTGTACCCTGGGGCACATGAGGGCGGTCTCCCCATACGTGAACCCGGTCTGGCTGGAGTACTGGGTCGAATTGGACCCCAGCCACCCTGGTCACCTTCCCTCATGGAAGTAGGTAGCGAGCTTCTCCACACCCCATTCGCCGCCTCCAGCAGTCACAATCAGTGCTCTCTCTCCTGAACACCCAAAGATATGGGAGTTCTCCGCGTCTCCTCGGTCACTGATGCTCACCCCTACCAGGGTGAGCAGGAGCAGAACCTTCCTCATCTTGAAATCCCTTCTGTAAAGAGACATAAGAGCACATAGCCAGGTCCCGAGAAGATTCTCTGACTTGGGTGAAGCATAGTCGAGTCTTGCGACCTCGACTCAATACAAACATTCTTTAACAATAATACTTAAGCTACCAATCACTTCGTATAAACTTAAACTAACACCCAAACTTAACAATAACCAAAATTACATTACAGAAACTATGTACATCTGACGCCCGTCTCCGGGCGGCCAACCTAATCCTTGTTCAGGCTGCAGCACACCACTCCCTTCGGTGTGGCTGCTCGGTCCTGTTCCTTTGGTCCCTCGCAGCCTGCGGCTGCTGGCTGGGGACCTCTGCCCTCAGACTGATCCCTGACTTTAGAGGCTGCCCTTTTAAACTGGGGAGCCGGTGACCACGGTTTCCTTGGCTGTGGCGTTCGTGGGGACCTTCTGGGGACTTTGGCGGGTGGGGTTTTACTGGCCGGTGGTTCTTTAACACGAGCCACTGCCCCCTCCTGTGCGGTCTGTGAACTTTCCATTGCCGTTGGCTGGGGATTTTCATCCTCAGACTTTACCTCTCCTAAACCTGTGCTAGGGGCAGGTAATTCTTCACAGCCTGGTGCTGCAGGCTGAGGGTCCGCGCCCTCAGGTCCCACCTCGTCCAAGTCTGGGTCAGGGGCAGGGTCTTCCCACTCACATCCCACCTCATCTAAATCCCAGAAGAGTGGGGGAGTGTCCCAAGTGGTGGGCGGGATAGCCCCTCCCCTAAAACAAGCCACTGCACCTGCCTGTGCAGTCTGTGAGTTTTCTCCTGCTGCA
Source organism: Somniosus microcephalus (assembly GCF_052327205.1). Lineage (NCBI taxonomy): Eukaryota > Metazoa > Chordata > Chondrichthyes > Squaliformes > Somniosidae > Somniosus > Somniosus microcephalus. The sequence goes on along the minus strand of NC_140993.1, from coordinate 80,975,804 downwards.
GGCTGAGGATTTCTATCCTCAGGCCTCGCCCCAACTGGCTGTTCTCTTTTCTCGGGCTTAAACAATTTGCATTGATTAATATGGAACCATTTGATGCGCCGGGGCATCTTCATGGCGTATACCATGGGTTTTGCCTTGTCTACAATGCTGTAGGGCCCCATGTATAATGGTTCTAGACTTCCTACCCGAGCAAAATTCCTCACCATAACCTGATCCCCTATCTCCCACTCGTGGTGTTTTCGGGGTTCTAACAGCAATCAGTTACTCAGATGCTGTCTTCCCATGTTCCCAGCCGCCTGACCGTGGACCTGCTTAAGGTGCTCGAAGAGGTTCCTGGCGAACCTGTCCCGGTTTACCTCCCTGAGCTGACTTTCTGTGAGCACCAGGGCTAGTGCATGGGTGGGGGTCCGCATAACTCTGCCTGTCATCAGCTCGTGTGGGGAGTACCCTGTGCTTTTTGACTGGCTGGCTCGGATCCCCATCAGGACCAACGGTAGGACCTCTGCCCATTTCCTGGGTGAGTCCACTGTCTCTTTCCTCAGCCTTTCCTTCAAGGTCCTGTTCATCCTCTCCACAATCTCTGAGGACTGTGGTTTGTGTGCAACGCGCCACTTCCCCTCAATGCTGAGCACCATAAGGGTATTCTGCATGACCTGTCCAGTAAAGTGACTCCCTTGGTCGGACTCCACATACTGTGGTAGCCCCCATCGCGAGACCACCTCCCTGACCATGATCCTGGCTGTGCCCAGAGCTGTGGCTGTTCTGCAGGGGAAGGCTTCTACCCATTTTGTGAACACGTCCACCAGGACTAGGCAGTACTTATAGCCTCCCTGGGCGGTGGGCAGGGGCCCGATGTAGTCGACCTGTATCGACTGCCATGGTCCCTCTACCTTCCTGATGTGTCCCATAGGTACCTTCCTTTTGTGGGGGTCACGGTTGTTAGCAGCACACACCAGACAGCTGGCACAGAACTCGCGGACATCTTCCCTGAGTCCTGGCCACCATCCCGCCTGTTCCACCCGCTGCCAGGTGGTCTCAGGCCTGGGATGCCCCGCTCCTGGACCCTCATGGGCCAGTTGAAGGAATTCCCTCTGGTGCTGCTGGGGTAGCACCCATTGTTCTCCCCTAAACAGCATGCCTTCTTTCACAGAGAGGGCTGCTGTGCCGTAAGGACCCTCTACCCTTTTTCCCTCAGTCACTGCACTGAGGACTGCCTTGAGGACGGGGTCTTGGGCTTGGACCGTCTTAAGGTCCGGGGCTAAAGCTACCCCTGCACTCCCTTGTGTCCCATTCCTACCCCTGACTTCTGCTATGGGTCTGGACCCATATGGGTCCCAGAAGTGCCGGTGCAGGCACCCTCCTTAGCTAGCACGTCAGCCTGCTGGTTGCCCTGACTACGGGGTTCTGTGGAGGATTGGACTTTCACCTTATGGATGAAAACCTCCCCTTCCTCCCCCACTGCTGCTAAGATTTTCTCCAACAGGGGTTTCACTGTGAGGGGTTTCCCGTCCGCGGAGTTGTATCCGCGGCGGGACCAGATGGCCAGGTGCTCCGTACACGAATTGCACGTAAACATACTGTCCGAGCAAATCGTGTATGGGGTGGGGAAGATTTCAGGGTGTGTAACGGCATACGCTACCACGGACAGCTGGGCGCTCATGGGGCTGGGGAGCTTAATTGCCAGGGCAATGTTTGCCGCTGGGTCATAAACTCCACACCCTGTGAGTCGCTCACCAGCAGATACCGTGCTGGAGCCATCCACATAGATTTTGCGGCTTGTGGGGTGTATCCTGGCCCACAAACCTATGTCCACTTCCCAAACCCTTTCTATGGAACACCAGTGGGCTGTTCCAGGGTATACTGTAGGGGGTTTCTCTTGCTCGTTCTGGTCTCCTACCAGGCTTCGTGCAATAATTACCCTTGAGTGGTTCGACCCACTCTTCCCTACGGTTCTAGACCTTGGACTTAGGTGCAGGGAACTGTAGTGCAGAGAAAAACTCAATAGACCAGGTTGAATAGCACGAAATGGATGCTTTTATTATTAAACAGTTTGCAGCATTATAAAATACATGTCATAAGCACAGATTAAAGTAACTATAAGCATGCACATATCTATAAACTTAACTCTATGGAAATGGGAAACACACGGCACATCGTAAAAGGGGAAACACATTACGATTACCCTTAACCCCCTCCCCTAGACCTAAACGAAGTTTCGACTTGAGGAACTCGGGATCATGCTCACCACTTTCAGATTCGCGAAAAGGGGGTTCGCAGCCTTTTTGGCACAGCTTTCTGTCGTCACGTGGATTTGGAAACTTCTGGCGCAGCTTGTTTTTCTTACACGATGCAGCTGCCGATACAGCCTTGATGAGCGCTCGTCATGGATGAATCCGTTAAACCTGTGTTACCTTTACTGAAAGGCTGCCGAAGAACTGGATGCACATGGAGACTCTGCTACCGATGTGATGCTGTAGAAATGCACATGGAAGGTTCGTTACCGAACGGGATGTTGAGGCACTGGAGTGCTAGGCCCGGAGTGTCCTTTTATACAGTCATAATGATTGTCCTTCTGAGGGTGTCTTCTTCTTCGGCCTGGGTCGTCGATGATCTCCCGACAAAAGTACCCGGGCCACCCTTGTCATCTTCCCGTCGTGGCTGAGCCTTGCCTGGCTGAACACCGACCACGTTCCGAAACTGAAGTGCTGCCTTAACCGAAGAGTCGTAGAAGTTCCGAAGCGAAGCGTGAAGCGAAGCGTAGCGCATAACGTACTGATGGACCTTTTCAAATCCACAGTTATACCCTTTTGGGACAGTCTTATCTCCCGCCAAATCATAGTCCAGTCTTTGTAATATTTTGGTGGGCAGAAATCTCTGCAGGGGCGCTTTGTCTTTGTAACGGGGGCCGGTGATAGCTTAACTGGCCTTCCTGGGCCGATAATGTCTTTTACTTTGTCACCGTAACTTGGTTCGTATATTGATCGGTCTGGAGATTGCTCTCGATGGCTGTTAAACGGTTTTCCTTTGTACAGTAAATGGGTTTAAGTGTTCATTCAATTGTCCGCCCATTTCTTGATGGGCCCCATCCTGTTACCCAAAACTGTCCTGTACTTAGAATCTAATTAATATGTATGCTCAGTTCCATGAGTTTCGGTTTCCCGATACTGGCTTTCGCGGGCTTACTGTCCTCAATCCACAAGCCTGTCTGGCTTGCAGTAACAGAAATCAAATGGTCCCAGAAACTGATCACTCGGTCCGGTGGCCATTTTGTATGCCCTTTTATCAAAGGTTTTTCTGTACAAGCTTCTTTTGGTCAATAAACTGTCTTATTAACCCTTTTATCTTGCGTGATTAATTACCGAAAATTTCGAATCTTACAGTCCTCCCTGTGATACTGAGAGCTTGCTTAAAGTATCAATAAACCTTGGTGAGCAAATTTTCCCTGATTCCTCACATCCAAACATTCCTGGTAATTAACTATCTATGACCCCCACGACACATGCAGTTCCCATTTCAGAAAAAATTACCTTGTGTACAGTTGGACAATCATAGGTAGTACTACCTTAAACTATAACGCATTCATCTTTCAGATGTGAAGGGGCCGATACCCCTTACACCACCTGCATACACCTTTTATTAATCAAAAAAACAGAAAATCTTATCAACGGCTATAACACAACAGTATTCACACACTTAAATCATGCAGTGTCTAAAATCAAGAGTGGAGGGACGCTTTAACTTTTAATACTTAGCAGCTTAAACTGGGGGTCCTCTTCCCCCACTCGTACATAGCGCTCTCTCCATTCTCCTGTGTTCTTGTGCCTCTGGAGGCGTTTGCCTCTCTTGCAATGCACGAACAGTAGGAATATTACAATTAAAACCTGACACACTACTAGGATATGGGATGCTATTCTGATCCAGGCCGGGATCTCTATATTAGTGAACAGGTCCCACCATGGTGGGGTGACTATGTCCAATATGTCTTTCCCTATCTCTAATGTCTTCTGCTCCAGTGTGTAAAAATGCTTCTGTGAAACTATAACGGCTTTTAAAATCTTGGTGAGGTGTTCGGGAAGAGGGGGAATGACATCACCAAAATGCGCGACGAATCGCTACAAGTCCGTGAAATTCTCTTTTACAGTGAGGTGAACGGTGGAAGGTACAGGAATGGGTTTTTCTGTACAAGCTTCTTTTGGTCAATAAACTGTCTTATTAACCCTTTTATCTTGCGTGATTAATTACCGAAAATTTCAAATCTTACAATACCAAGTTAGCTGCGAGCTTTGGCTCGCAGAGCCCTTTCACCTTTAGGTCCATCTGTGAGAGGAGCAGGGTCCAGCGAGCAATGCGGGCACTGCTCACCATCCCATCCTTGATTCTCCCATCCAGGAGCATCTGGGTGGGTGTGTGATGGGTGAGGAGGGTGATGGGAGAGGTGCCTTTTGTGATGAAATATTCCATTCATCACTGCCTGTGACTGAGATCGGTTTCAGTGTCATTTCCCTTCCCCCAGACCTCATTGTATTGTGTACTGGAATGTGCTGTATTGTATACTGGAATGTGCTGGAATGTGCTGTGAGTAGGGCTCCGCCCATACCTGGCCCCGTTTGTAAGCTAGTTCAGTCTGGCCTCAGTCTCCAGAAGGAAGACATCTCTCTCTCTTACGTGTTACGTTCTAAGTTAATAAAAGCCTTGTTTTTGTTCTGCTAACTTCAAGTCTCGGAATTATGGAGGCACATCAATTTTATTAACTTATTTTTCAACACTATGGATCAACTCCTGAAACCCGAACGTTTGGATTTGGATCAACATGCTCCGGACGCATCAGCACGCTTCGGACACTGGTTTGAGTGTATGGAATTCTTCCTGGACAATTCCGCAGCCGTCAAAGACGCTACGGACGCTGCGAGGATGAGACACCGGAATTCTGCGGAATTGGGTAAGCCACCGGGTTTACCCCCTCATCCAAGACGCCGAGACGTACCTGGCCGCCTGCGACATCTTAAAGGCGCATTACCAGCAGCCTACGAATGAGGTGTATGCTAGGCACCTGCTCGCTACCCGCGCACAGCGACCTGGGGAATCGGTGGAGGAGTTCCTAAGCACCCTGAAAATGCTTGGCAAAGACTGCAAGTGCCGAGATGTAAAAGCCGCAGTGTACACTGACGAGCTTGTTCGCGATGCCTTCATCACAGGCCTCAGCTCCACTTACATCCGGCAAAGACTGCTGGAAAAAACAGGGTTGGACCTGAAACAGGCTGCGGACACCGCGCGATCCCTGGATGTGGCCCAGAGAAACTCGGACGCCTACTCTTCAGCCCGCGCCATCCACGCCACCACGTGTGCACCGAGGGCGCCGCCATCTTGGAAGGCATCTTCCCCGCCCGACAGCCCGACACCGGCTGGGCCCCGCTCTCCCCCCAGAAGCCCTACGACAGCCGCGACGCGTCAGGGACCCAACTGCTACTTCTGCAGGCAGCCAAAGCACACCAGAAACCTGTGCCCGGCGAAAGGCACCACCTGCTTTAAGTGCGGTAAGAAGGGGCACTTCGGGAAGGTGTGCAGAGGGAACCCTGCCGGAAAACCAACCGCCGGAAAACCCGCCACCGCTGCATGTGCGCCGTGGGAGCGGCCATCTTGGACGCCATCTTGCCCGACCTCGTGGGGTCTGCCATCTTGTGAGCAGAGAGCGTGGACGCCATCTTGTATCGATCAGGGCCCTACAGTGGCCTCGGTCACAGTGGACCAGACCAGGCCGCACCCGCTATCCAGATCAATGGTGGACATCGAGGTAAACGGGTGCCGGGTTAAATGCTTAATTGACAGTGGAAGCACGGAGAGCTTTATCCACCCAGAACTGGCACAACAACTCTCCCTAAAGCTGGTCCCTACTCAGGGTACCATCTCTATGGCTGACAAAACCCAGACGTCGACCATTCTGGGTTACTGCACGGTACAATTGTGCGTTAACGGAACTGTATATGATAATTTTAAAGTATTAATCATGAAGAACCTATGTGCGAGCGTGATCTTGGGCCTGGATTTCCAGTGCAACCACCAAAGCATCACGCTCAAGTACGGTGGGTCCCAGCCGCCCCTCACAGTGTGCGGTCTGGCTACCCTGAAGGTAAAGCCGCCTTCGCTATTCGCGAACCTTACCCCTAACTGCCGGCCAATAGCGACCAAAAGCAGGAGGTACAGCTGGGAGGACAGGCGGTTTATCGCGACCGAGGTAGACAGGCTCCTCAAAGAGCGCATTATTGAACGCAGCAACAGCCCGTGGCGCGCCCAAGTGGTAGTGGTAAGGGGTAGCGAGAAGAAACGGATGGTGATCGACTATAGTCAAACGATCAACAGGTACACCCTACTAGACGCCTACCCGCTACCCCGCACATCAGAAATGGTGAACCAAATCGCCCAATACCGGGTGTTCTCCACCATCGACCTCAAGTCAGCGTACCACCAGCTCCCTATCAGACCAGAGGACCGCCCGTACACCGCCTTCGAGGCGAACGGACGCCTCTACCAATTCCTCAGAGTCCCCTTTGGGGTGACGAATGGGGTCTCGGTCTTCCAGAGGGAGATGGACCGCATGGTCGATGACCACCACTTGCAGGCAACCTTCCCCTACCTCGACAACGTCACCATCTGCGGTCACAACCAGCAGGATCACGACTCGAACCTCGAGAGGTTCCTGAAAACCGCACAAAAACTCAACCTCACCTACAACGAGGACAAGTGCGTTTACAACACCACGCACCTCTGCATACTAGGCAGCGTGGTGGAGAATGGGGAAATCGGACCAGACCCCGACCGATTGCGCCCCCTACGGGAGCTGCCCCTGCCCAACACTCCCAAAGCCCTGAAAAGGTGCCTGGGGTTATTTTCTTATTATTCCCAATGGGTCCCCAACTACTCCGACAAAGCCCGCCCCCTCTTGAAAGCATCCTCTTTCCCGCTCTCTGCTGAGGCCCACGCCGCCTTCAAAAGCATTAAGCAGGATATTGAGCGGGCCACGCTACAGGCAGTGGACGAGAACACTCCATTTCAAGTGGAAAGTGATGCGTCTGACTTCGCCTTGGCGGCCACCCTCAACCAGGCGGGGCGGCCCGTAGCTTTCTTCTCGAGGACCCTCCAAGGGCCCGAGATCAGACACTCCTCCGTGGAAAAGGAGGCCCAAGCCATCGTGGAGGCAGTGCGCCACTGGCGCCACTACCTAGCCGGCAAACGCTTCACCCTACTTACCGACCAGCGGTTGGTAGCGTTTATGTTCAATAATAAACAGAGGGGGAAGATTAAAAATGATAAGATTCTTAGGTGGCGGATCGAGCTCTCCACCTTCGAGTACGACATCATTTACCGGCCAGGGGCCCTTAACGAATCCCCTGACGCCCTCTCACGAGGGATGTGTGCCAGCGCCACCGGGGATCGGCTACAGACCCTCCACAACGACCTCTGCCACCCAGGGGTCACGCGGCTGTTCCACTTCATAAAATCCCGTAACTTACCCTACTCGATTGAGGAAGTTCGGTCCCTGACCAGGAACTGCCGCACTTGCGCTGAGTGCAAGCCTCGGTTCTACCGCCCAGATAGAGCCCACTTAATCAAAGCTACACGGCCCTTTGAGCGGCTCAGCTTAGATTTCAAGGGCCCCCTCCCGTCCGTCGACCGCAATGTTTACTTCCTGAACATTGTGGACGAATACTCCCGGTTCCCATTCGCCTTCCCCTGCCCAGACATGACCAGCGCCACGGTCATTAAATGCCTCAACAGCCTGTTCTGCCTGTTCGGTATGCCGAGCTACATCCATACGGATAGGGGGGCGTCCTTCATGAGTGAAGAGCTATGCCAGTACATGCTGTCCGGGGGATCGCCACGAGCCGTACCACCAGCTACAACCCCCGGGGTAACGGCCAAGTGGAGCGAGAGAACGGGACAGTATGGAAAGCAGTCACTCTAGCTCTAAGGACCAAGGGCCTCCCTATCTCCCGCTGGCAGGAAGTCCTCTCGGGTGTGCTCCATTCGATACGGTTGCTATTGTGTACGGCCACTAATACCACACCTCATGAATGAATGTTTGTCTTTCCCCGGAAATCCACCTCAGGCGTATCCATGCCGTCATGGCTCTCCACCCCAGGTCCGGTACTCGTGCGAAGGCATGTGAGGGGCCACAAGACGGACCCTCTCATGGAGCCAGTACACCTACTCCACGCCAACCCCCAATACGCATATGTCCGGCACGCCGACGGAAGGGAGGACACCGTGTCCATAAAAGACGTCGCCCCAGCCGGCATCGACAACAACCACGGCAATAGCGGCAACGACGATCACAGCAACTCTTACCCACCCACTACTCTTTCATCACCCCCGGAAGAACACCGACCAACGGCACCCCCACCAACTACCCCTTCAACAACCCTGGCGGCACCCCCGGCAGAGACCCAGGAGGCTACCGGGGACACCCAGCCGACACCCGCGGCACCGCAACAGCCACGTCGGTCGCAGAGGACTATCAAACCCCCGAACAGACTAAATCTATAGAAGGGGTGAATGTGATGAAATATTCCATTCATCACTGCCTGTGACTGAGATCGGTTTCAGTGTCATTTCCCTTCCCCCAGACCTCATTGTATTGTGTACTGGAATGTGCTGTATTGTATGCTGGAATGTGCTGTGTGTAGGGCTCCGCCCATACCTGGCCCCGTTTGTAAGCTAGTTCAGCCTGGCCTCAGTCTCCAGAAGGAAGACATCTCTCTCTCTTACGTGTTACGTTCTAAGTTAATAAAAGCCTTGTTTTTGTTCTGCTAACTTCGAGTCTCGGAATTATTGAGGCACTTCACCTTTGAAGATCAGTGATCTTTTCACAGCCCAATGTGTGGCCAAGAGGTGCCTCTCACAATTGGAGTAGCTCTTCTCCACATCCGTGAGTATCCTGGAGGAGTAGACCACCGGCCTCAGCCTGCCATGCCGCTCTTGGAGCAGCACAGCACTTAGGCTGTCCCCGCTGGCTGCCACCTCCAGGAAGAACTCTTTCCCCCCATCTATGGCCCCTCGAGCTGGTGCAGTCTGCAGATCTTCCTTGAGCCTGACAAATGCTGCCTGGCAACCCTCATCCCAAACCCACTCCACTCCCTTATGTAGGAGTCGGAGCAGAGGGGCTGCTGTGGCTGCATAGTCCTCAATAAAGTCTCTGCAGTACCCGGTTAGCCCTAGAAAAGATTGCACTCCCGTGACTGTGTTGGGGACTGGTAACTCCTGTACCGCTTCCCTCCTAGCCTTATCTATGGCCCTTTCCCCAGCGCGTACGATCAGGCCCAGGAATTTCACCTCCTGCTGGCCGATCTGCGCTTTCTTTGGGTTTACGTTAAAACCCTCCTGCCTGAGCAGTTCCAGCAGTTCGGCCAGTAGTGGGCCATGCTCCTCTCTCGAATCCGTGAATAGGAGCAGGTCATCCACACACTGTACCAGCTGCCTGGACTGGCTGAAGTCCTTTAGACTGTTTGCCATGCACTGATGGAAAATGCTAGGACTATTGTGGAAGCCCTGAGGCAAACAGTTCCAGGTGTACTGTTGCCCTTTAAAAGTAAAGGCAAACTTGTACTGACCCTCCCTCCTTAAATGGATGGACCAAAACCCGTTGGAAATATCCAGCACCGTGAAAGTGGTCGCGGATGCTGGGATACTTCCTATCAGGTCGGCAACTGCTGCTACCGTGGGTGCACAGGCTGGGATGTTACTGTTGAGCACCCGATAGTCCACCGTGGCCCTCCAGGAGTTGTCTGGCTTTCTAACTGGCCACAGTGGAGAGTTTACGTGGGTGGCTATTGGCCTCAGGACCCCCTGCTATACTAAGGATGACATGGCTGCTTCCATGTCTGGCTCTGCTTCCCTGGGGAAGTTGTACTGTTTTTGTGGTCGGGCCATAGGGTCCCCATCTACGCTGACCTTGAACCCGTTGACCCTCCCACAGTCATGCTTGTGTGTGGCAAATGTGGCTAGGCGGGCTCGCACAAATGCCTGAAACTCTTTTGGGGTATTACTGACCATGAGCTCGAGGTTCTAACCCTCTTTAGGCTTCATGGTGCACAGGGTCCCCTTCCCCTCTTTCCCTGGGATGACTGCTACCCCGCTTTCCTTTCCTCTGTTTGCCCCCCGTAGGCAATGATTCCTTAAATCCACCAGGATCCTGTGGCCTACAATAAAGTCGGCTCCCAGGATCCCTTTTCCACCCTCCACTTCCCACTTCATCAAGATACAGGTCCACTTAGAGCGGAGTGTACCCAAACGAATGGACAGCGGGATGGAAAATGAGCCAGCCTGTTCTTTACCAGTGAATCCCGACAGACTGTGTGGGACCCCGCTAGATAGAGGCGAGGTGGTGGGGTTACCTGAATGGATCACGGTGCATGATGCCCCCGTATCCAACAGATAGTTCCCCTTTACCTTTACTACCTCCATCTCAACGAGGGGTCTCTTCCATAAATCGTACTGCAGGAAACACAGGTAAACAGGCTGCGCTGGCTCTAGTCATGGCTGTGGGTTGGATGGGGCTGATGGGGTCAGAGCACCAGTGGTGGCTACTACCCTCCCAAGGCCAGTCAATAGGGTCCTCATCGCGTCCAAAAATGACTCGACCATGGCGGGAGGGATCCCTAACTCTGTCTTTTTGGCTGGGGCTGAGGAATTCTTTCCCTTGTTATCCTTCCAAGGGTTTTTGCACTCCTTCCTCCAGTGTCCATCCTTCCCACACCCGTAACAATTAAGCTTCATGCTGGAAGGGTTATTCCCTTCCTGATGCCACTCCTTCCTACCCTGTCCGGGTTTTACTTCATGCACCTTCCCCTTAGGTGGGTGTGCATTGGTTCCCCTACCATTCCTATAAGCTACGGTCAGCTGTCTGATCACCGTGAGTTCAGTGGTCAGAGGGTTCTTGGGGTCGAACCAGACTTCCGCCTTGGCCCTGACCTGTGGCAAGCTGTTTGCCAGCAGGCAACGGAGCCAGTGGGCCAGCTGATCCCGGGCCAGGAACGCCCAGTTAGGTGCCCCTGTACAAGCACTCCTATATACTGGCCACAACCTGTCCGCGAAAGCCTGCGGGGTTTCCCCTGCGAGCTGCACTGTCTTCTCCACTCGGGAGAAAGGACATCCCTCATTCATCCCCATGGTCTCAAGAACTTCCTCCTTGAGTTCCCCATACTCGCACTGTCCCTTCTTACACTGGTCAGAAAGGGACTGGAGGAGCTTACCCTCCAGGGAGAACAGCAGCATTTTGGCCTGCTCGGCATCATCGCACTCGTTGATGCTGGCCGCCTGCTAGACCTCCCTGAAGTGGACCAAGGTGTCCCCTTTCTCTGTGAGCTTTGGTATGTGGCTTACCATAGCTCTAAGCTGTTGGATGCCATAGGGAACTACGAACTGGTTTTGGAGGGGTCCCTCTTCCCTGTCACGAGCGGGTGGGCCAAACCTCCGCTGCCGGGCCGGGCACATCGGCCCCGGTTCCAGCCTCTCTTGCGGGGGTTGTTCCACCTCCGCTTCTACCACTGACTCCACCCCCCCTTGCTGCCAGACCGCGCTAAAACCTGGCGCTACGGGTGGTGGTTCCGTGACGTCCTGTTCCTCAACCGGGTCGTCCCTTGGCACTACCACTGGTGTCTGAACCGTTCTCCCCTCGTTCCCTGTGAAATCCGCCTGGGCTGCCTTCGGGCTTATGAGGCACACCATGCCCTTTGCCTTCCTCAGGGCCAGGCTCAGATTCTCTATCTGTTCCTTGCAGGGGCCATGATCTGCATCTTCAAACCCCTGCTCTCTCGCTAACTTATAGGCTGCCTTTATGTCTTTTACTTTCTCCTCCTGCTCTCTTACTTGTCTCGCTAGGCGGGCATTCTTCTCCCGCAACCTCAGCTCATTGTTCTTGGCCTCGGTGACTTGGCACTGTAGATATTCCAGCCTGGCCTTATGCTCCCCTATTAACTGTACCCTTTCCTGATTCCGGGCCTGCAATGCTACCAGTAACTTTTCCCCTGCTAGAGTCCTGTCTTGGACTTCCAGGGCTGACTCCCGTATCTCGGCTGCCTGTGCTTCAACGAGCCTGTCCAAAAACGGGATCTGTTTCTTGAAGCACATCAGCCAGACTGCCTTTTTTATGGATTTCGTATGATCCTTCCCTTCTGTCCATTTAGCTGCGGCATCTACCGGATGCCCAACTTTAACAGATTAGTGATCCACTTCTTAGTGATATTCACTTTACTGAATACATAGTCAGAAATCCTCTTTTCCATTATGGTTTGCTCTCCCGAATCAGTGTCTACTGTATCGCACCCCTGTTGCCGGAGTCCTGCCACGGTCGCCATTTCTGTAGGGGGTGGCGTGTGCGCAGTCAGCTTTTCCCCTGACTGGCTTTTGAGCAGTTCGAATCGCTCCCACACCCCTGGGTTCTAGACACCGGATTTAGGTACAGGTGGCGATACAGAATTGGAGTAGACAACTGGTTTGGTGCAAGAAAACTGTATTTTTATTAAAAAGGCACAATAAAATTACAACACTGAAAATTACTGGAATAGTTACAGGCTTACAAGAGTACACTTAATTAGGAATGGGGAACACACGGCATATTGAGGGAAAAATCACAGTAATAATTCCCCTACCCTTGTCCCACCCCCAATATCTAACTAAATTGTGCTGTGAGGGGCCAGGGATTATGCTCACCAATAAGGGTTTCTGGACAGGTCAAATCCTGTCGATCAAGCCGGTTGCGGTTTTGGGGTTTGGTCTTTGTGTCCTTTGGGGCTCGCCGTCATCACGTGGTCCCAGGGCACGGCGGTGGAGTCGTCTGAGTAAAGTACCCGCTTTTCCTCCGTTAGAGATAGAGAGTAAAGTCTTTGTTGGGTACTTTACCTTGTAGAGTGGACAACTTCGGGTTTTGTTCTTCTGGTGGTGGTCTGGTCATCGAAGTTTTGTTGCGGTTGGGGTTCGGTTGGCGGTCTTCGGTGTTAGCTCGGTCGCGGTGGCCTGGATCACTACCTGCGCAGTGGTAATGATCCAAAGGTATGGTTTGCCCGGCCCTTTGTTACCGCGGTGCTCATGGTCGTTCTGCTTCTTTGAGTTTCGAGTATCTCTGTACCTGAGCGTGTGCCACTCAACGTCTCTTTGCGTTTCGAGTATCTCTGTACCTGAGCGTGTGCCTGCTCATCCCCCAATGCTTCTCCACACTGCCCTTCTCTGCTTTTCGTCGGCCCGCCTGCTTTTTCCTGGTTACCGGTGGGCCTACAGTTATACTTTTTCAGAGGTTGTTATCTGCGCGCCAAATCAAGGTTAGTTCTTTGTCTGATTTTTGGCGGGCTCGTTAAAGTGATTATAGTCATTCACCTTAACTGCTTTTTGGGTGGTTGCCCCGTTGTTAAATGCTCTTTAATGTCCTGGTGTTTGTTATTCATAAAGTGAATCGGTATCTTCCTGGCTCGGTAGCCAGTTTAAACTGTAAGCGATTATTTATGCAAAGTTTTGATGGGTTCAAGATTAAGTCTTTCCTGAGTTGATTAAGAATGCGTATTCTGCATTGTCTACTTGTCTGGCTCTCAGAAATAACAAGTCTTTCACAGGCCCAGGCATGTCAGGGTTTTCAAAAGCCCCTTTTGAATTTGACCTGCCGTTTTTGCAGGGCCCTGCTCTTGCAGGCTTCTGCCACGAGGTCCAGAAGCCATTTTGTTTAGGGTTCCCTTATAACTTCGTCCTTCGGGGTCCCTTTATTAATAACTTTGGGGAATGTGGGAATTTTGAGAACCCTACAGATATGCACTTGAAGTGCCTTAACCTACAAGGCTACGGACCAAGTGCTGGAAAGTGGGGTTAGGGTGGATAGCTCTTAGCCGGCCACCATGGATGATTCTATGGTGGTGCCCTGCACCATGGAGAAGCCTGAAATCCTGGCAAAGCCATATGCACACTCCTCCTGCTTCTCTCTGTTCCCTTCTCCTGAAATACAGAGCCTCTGTGACCTCCTGGATGCAGCAATGGACGGCGAACTGGGAGATGTTAGCTATGTCTCCTGTATAAAATTAATGAGGGGCATAGATAAAGTGGATAGAAAGGACCTATTTCCCTTAGCAGAGGGGTCAAAAACCAGGGGACACAGATTTAACATAATTGGTGGAAGGTTTAGAGGGGATTTGAGGGGAAATTTCTTCACCCAGAGGGTTGTGGGGGTCTGGAACTCACTGCCTGAAAGGGTGGTAGAGGCAGAAACCCTAACCACATTTAAAAAGTACTTAGATTGCACTTGGGATGCTTTAACCTGCAGGGCTTTGGACGAAGTGCTGGGAATAAGGATTAGGTTGGATAACTCTTTGTTGGCCGGCGCAGACACAATGGGCTGAAATGGCCTGCTTCCATGCTATAACTTTCTATGATTCTATGCACCAGACTGGAAGAATCGGTGGTGAAAAAACTGAGGGCCACTGTGACCTTGAGGGCCACTGGCAGCCCCGTCTTAATCCAAGAGGTGGCAACTTTCAGTGACCACGTCCTTGGTGAAGCAGAGCCCCCTAATACACTGCTCCTGGCTTAAGTACAGGTAGGAGAAGTGCCCTCGGAAGACCTTAAATGGGTAAGGCCTCCTGCTGAGAGCACTTCATATCCCTCCTCCTCCTCCCCCTGCGAGCAGCTTGTCCTCTTCTTCACTGCCTCTGCTCCATCTCCCTGTCATACTTGAACGCGAGGGGGTCTGCAAGTAGAGCCCCATGATTGGGCCTAGTGGTGTGAGCAGAATCTTTTAAATCAGAAGCAAGGCCTTCTGCACTTGCAGCAACACTCCCTGTCACCACACCAACTTTAAATAACTGTAGAAATCTCCAAAAAATTGCAGAAACTTACACAGAGCCAGTACAAATAAAAATCTAGTCAGCTGCAAGTTGTTGCTGATCCCTTTAAATAGCGCTGATGAGGGGTCCTTCCTGCTGCTGAACGCATGTTCAGCTGGTCGTGATTAGTAGAGGGCATTGAATGGAGCAGCAACATCGATAATAGCAGATTGTGCATCAAATCAGTGATGTAAGAAAACTGCTAGGCACTTGGTCGAAGCGTTAAACAAAGCTTTAATCAACTGTTTTACAACACGGAGGTCTAGTTGTGTCCTTCACTAGTTCCTGTTAAGAATGTCCTGCGCAAGCTGGGCCTGTGCCCGAGTATTTATACTCTCCCTGGACAGCGCCACCTGCAGGCCGCTCAGTATTATTTCATAAGTCTTTCTTTCATGAATGACTGATTCATGTCAATCAGCGTTGCACACTCATTGACATCACGATCTGCCTCATTACCATTTCTCCAGCAAGTGCAGGAAATGGCCACGCTGCTGACCTTCCCAAAATGGCAGCCATGGGACCCGCTGGAAGTAGGCGGAAGTGAGGTGCCACCATTTTTTTACCGAAACTGTCCTTAACAGCCGGCGCTAAGAGGTGCATTTTCATGGCCATAGAGCTCTTGGAAATTTGCAGGGCTGGAGGAGGTTACAGAGATAGGGAGGGCATGATGGATTTGATCACTAGGATAAGAATTTTAAATTGAAGGCATTGGGGATTGGGAGCCAATGTAGGTCAGCGAGGTCAGGGGTAAATGGTGAATAGATACAGTTTAGGATACAGGCAGCAAAGTTTTGGATAAGCTCAGGTTTATGGAGGAAAGTGGATGGGATGCTGGCCAGGGGAACATTGGAAAAATTGAGTCTGGAGGCAACAAGTGCATGGATAATGATTCCAGCAACACATGGGCTGACACAGGAGCAGAGATGGGCGATGTTACAGAAGTGGAAGTAGGTGTGTTGGTGAGGATATGGGGTCAGAAGCTCAAATCGAGGTCAAATATGATGTTGAGGTAGTGAACAGTTTGGTTTGGCCTGAGAGAGTGCCGTGGAGGGGGCTGGAATCATTTGCAAGGGAACAAAGTATGTTTGGGGTGGGGGGGTAAAGGCAAGGCTGTGAAATTCGGTCTGTTTGCGCCGGCCGTTAAGGCTGGCTTGGATGAAAAAATGGCGGCCACCTCGCTTCAAACCACTGCCAGCGAGGAATGCGACGGCCACCATTTTGGGCAGGTCAGCAGTGCTCCCATTACCTGTGCTCACTCCAGATATGGAAATGAGCCAAATCGTGACATCAATCAGCATGCAGAATTGACGCACGTTCTGCTATTTTGGACATCGCCACTTCTTTTAACGCCCTCTCCAAAGCACGCACAGCAGAACATGAGTGAAGCTGTATGATGGACCCACACAAAGGGACACACGCAACTTTCAGGCAAATTTAGATTTTTGCTTTTGTACTGGTTTCTTTTCATTTTATTGGAGTAGTGGCTTGGAGTAATACATTTTAAAAGCTGTTAAAGTGTGAAGGGAGTGCAGGGAGTGCTGTTGGATGTTTGCAAGTCTTTGGCACTTAAAGGAAGGCCTCTGAGAACACCACTTGCTCCCAGTCCTGGGGCGCTAGTTGCAGTCCCTCTTGGGCTGCAGCATGACATGGAGATGGAGCAGAGGCAGCAAAAGGGACAAGCTGCTCGCAGAGGGAGGAGGAAGAGAAAAATAAGGAGGAGGAAGAGGAAGAAGCAGAAGAGGAAGAAGTGATGGAAGGATGCAACCCAGACAGCCCTATTCTGGCCGGGATATCCAGGATCGAATCATCCGCCTGCGGTACCAGTGAACACAACCCCAATTCCCCTTTCAAAATTTGTCCCACACCTTACCTTCCCTCTGTTACTGACCATCATGTGGCCACAATGCTGAAATAAAAGCCACCACAAAGCAAACTTTCCAATCCAACTTTATCCATATATGCATCCAATATTACATCAAAAAATCAACTAATCACCCTTGTGCATTCCCTTAGTGACTGTCTTGCATGTGCCTTTGCCCATCCTAGTGCTCTTACCCAGTGCTACCCCAATGGCTGCAGCATAGTTGGTGGAAGGCTGCTGACTTTTACAGGGGACACTACAGCTGGCCTTGCAGAACGACCTCAAGGAGCTGGTGCTGGGAGTGTGAAATCAAGTGACGGTGTTGCTTCTTCTTCTTCTTCACTCTCTTTTCACTCTTCTTGGTCAACCACTGGCTAGGCTGACTGGATTTCTTAGGTGTCTGAAATGGAGAAGGCACAAGGGTAGGGTTGTGGTGAGGAGAGGGCAGGAAAGGAAGAGGTGCATTCTTACACAATGTGCAGCTTGTAAATCCGAAGATATTTTGGGATGAGGGGAGGTTGGTACTAGGACCACTGCTATTCTTGATGTATATTAATGACTTGGACTTGGGTGTACAGGGCATAATTTTAAAATTTGCAGATGACACAAAACTTGGAAGTATAGTGAACAGTGAGGAGGACAGTAATAGACTTCAAGAGGACATAGACAGGCTGGTGGAATGGGCGGACATGTGGCAGATGAAATTTAATGCAGAAAAGTGCAAAGTAATACATTTTGGTAGGAAGAATGAGGAGGGGCAATATAAACTTAAGGGTACAATTCTAAAGGGGGTGCAGGAACAGAGAGGCAAGTGGCAGGGCAGGTTGAGATATTGGTTAAAAAAGCATGCGGGATACTGGGCTTCATAAATAGAGGCATAGAGCACAAAAGTAAGAACGTTATGATGAGCCTTTAAAAAACACTGGTCCGACCTCAACTGAAATATTGTGTCCAATTCTGGGCACCGCATTTTAGGAAGGATGTGACGGCCTTAGAGAGGGTGCAGAAAAGATTCCAGGTATGAGGGATTTCAGTTACATGGATAGACTGAAGAAGCTGGGGTTGTTCTCCTTAGAGCAGAGAAGATTGAGAGGAGATTTGATAAAGTTGTTCAAAATCATGAGGGGTCTAGACAAAGTAGGTAGAGAGAAACTGTTCCCATTGGTGGAAGGGTCGAGAACCATAAGACACAGATTTAAGGCGATTGGCAAAAGAACCAAAGGCCAAATGAGGAAAAACTGTTTTACACAGTGAGTGGTTTGGATCTGGGAATGTACTGCTTGAAAGGGTGGTAGAGGCAGATTCAATCATGGCTTTCAAAAGGGAATTGGATAAATACCTGAAGGGAAAAAATTTGCAAGGCTATGAGGAAAGGGCGGGGGAGCGGGACTAGCTGAGGTGCTTTTGCAGTGAGCCGGCATGGGCCCGATGGGTCGAATGGCCTCCTTCTGTGCTGTAACCATTCTATGATTCTATGATTCTAAGTGGGATGTGAGAAAGAGGATAATGTATGAGGATACCAGCATCTTGTATTCTTTCAGCCCCATTGCTGGCAAAGGGCTCAGCCATGTCCCTGCCAAGAATGGCCAGCACCGTCTTCTCCAAGGGGATGAGGTGAAGCTAAGAATGTGCGGTGTGCCTCGTGTTTGGTAGAGATTGTTGGTAGGTGAGTGTTTGGGTGGGTCGTGCATTGAGCAGTGTGTAAGGCTAGTGGTGCAGTTGGTAGGAGACAACTTTGAAGATATGTCACTGACCTTGACCACTCGTCCGAGGTCATGAAACTTCTTTGGGCACTGGAGCCAGGTCCTGGGGGGTAACACTGCTGACAGTGACCGCTTCGGTGATCTGGTCCCACATCCTTCTTTCTGGAGAGCCTCCTGGCCCCCTATAGGTAGAGGACTTCTCTTCCAGTGTTTATTCCCTGCACAAAGCTTGAGTGTTGCCTCCGAGACCCTGGGTGCCCTTTCTCTGGCCTATTGAGCCATTTGTGTTAGTGCTGAAGCACTTTTAACATTTTTGATTAGCAGAAGGCAGATCACCTTTAAGAGGTGCAGACTGCCTTCAAGAGGTAAGGCTAGCTTTAAGTAAAGCTTAAGTGAAGCTAGCCTTGCTGGAACGTGCAATCTTCTGTCCCCTGCTGAGCACACAGCCTGTCAGCAGCGTTCAGCACTAGGCTGTGCACTGCAATCATTATAATTAGCAGGCAGCACGAAGTTGACGTGGTACAGGCATCCGTTTTTCAGCGGTATCAAATTTCACCCCCAATGGCTTTGGTCTTCCAAATGTTTAACTGGAGGAAATTGCAGCTCATCCAGGACTGGATATCGGACAAGTTGGCTGAGAACACAAAGGCAGTGGAAGGG
Source organism: Somniosus microcephalus (assembly GCF_052327205.1). Taxonomy (NCBI): domain Eukaryota; kingdom Metazoa; phylum Chordata; class Chondrichthyes; order Squaliformes; family Somniosidae; genus Somniosus; species Somniosus microcephalus. Next base: position 80,956,725 of record NC_140993.1, on the reverse strand, counting down.
TTGAGAGAAGTGTTGGAGTGATAAAGCTGGGTGTCATTTTCCGGGCGACAGTGGCAGGTCGGGTGGGAAATTGTGTTTTTTTTGACAGCAGGTCGGGAACCCGCTGTCAACCCGCCACAACACGCCTTTCTGTCATCTCTACTTCACCTGCCATCTATTCCATCAACATGGGTGCCCTTTATACTGTCTTACCTTGGTCCTCAGAATCTGACCACAATCAACCCCAACACCAGCAGCACCAGGCACACCAGCAGCACCAACAACAACACCAACCTTCTCCAAAATCACCTGATGTTCCACAGGACAGAGAGCATCAGCACCTGAGCACATTTCTGCCCGGGAGGCCAGGGATGGCCTAACCATGGCCAGATTTATTTCACTTGACGCTGTACACCCTGGCTGCCACATGATGTGCCAGGTTAGCACCACCCCTTACCAACACCATAAAGTATCCCTATAATGCCTAAGCCATCCCTTTCACACCCACCACAATTGCATGGGGGTCCGTTATGTGTCACCATTCACTGCAATTCACTAAGCTACTTCCAAAGGTGCACACAAATCTCTCCAAGAACGCAAAATGTTGAAAATGAAGGTTTCAATGTTTGACAGCACATTAACAGAAACTTTACATGAACATTGGATAAAACACCCAAGTGGCTACCCTTGTGTGTTGTTAGTTGGTATGATTGGACTAGGAGGAGGGTGAGTGTGAGGGGTAGCTAGTGAGATGGGGATGATATAATGTAGATAGAGGGAGAGGGATGGGTGAAGGTGAAATGTAGGTTGATGTGAGTAAGGATGTGCAGGAGTAGGGTAGGGAAGGCAGAGTGATGGGGATGTGATGAGAGGCACAGCAGGATTAAGGTGAGTGTGGCTTTGTACTAATGTTTGGTGATCTAATGAGATCATTGAAAGGTTTGCGCCACTGCAGCCTGGTCCAACCGATGACATCCCTGCTTGTGACCTCCTGTGCAATGTGCAACCAGGCTGTCTTGATCTCCTGGGGAGGTCTCTTCCGCCCATCGGAAGGGAAGAGAACCTCCTTGCGTGCTGTGACATACACATATGGAGGGAGTCATGGGAGAGCCTGGGTGCAGCCCTGCACCGCTGTGCAGTGCTTGTCAGTGTTTGCAGCACTTCAGTGCTGTAGAACACTGACAGCACAAATGTCAAAAGAAAGTTGGCCGTGGTCCCTTTAAGGAAACCGGCTGATGACGCATCATGAATGATGTCACCAGACCCACTTCCACTAATTGGACCAGGAAGCATGCTGGGTGGGCTTAACAAGCTCTATCAATGGAAATTTATTTTCCAGAGTGGGATGCAGCTAGCAGCAGGGTCGCGACCCGCCACCAACCCCGGCCGCACCAGACCCACCAAGGTAAATAAAATCTCAGCCTATGTTTTCAGATGATGTCGTTAAGGGTCAAGGTGTAGATGAAGAATATAAGGGGGCCCAGGATAGCTCCTTGGGTCAATCAGAGGTAATAGTACGGAAGTGAGAAGAGAAACCATTACTAAAGATTCTCTGGTTGCAATTGGATATATGAATGGAACCAAATGAGACAATCCCACTGAGCCAGTTAATGGATGAGAGGCATTGGAGGGCGATGGTGTGGTTGACCATGTAAAATGCTCCAGAGAAGTGGGGGAGAATGAGGAGGGATAGTGCATCACGGTCATAGAGAATATTATTTGTTACTTTGGGGGAGTTTCTGTGCAGTGGCGGTGCAGAAACCTGATTGGAGAGAGTCGAACATGGAGTTGCGGGAAACATGGGCACGGATTTGGGATGCGACAACGTGTTCAAGAATTTTGGAGAGGTAAGGAAGGTTGAAGATGAAGTAGTAGATTGCAAGGACAGAGGGGCATGGGTATTTTTGTTGAGGAGTGGGTGATGACGGTAATTTTAAAAGGGAGGGTGAGGAGAGAGAACCGTTTACAATGTCAGGTAACAGAGGGGCCAGCAAGGGAAGATGAGTGGTCAGCAGTTGAGGGGGAATAGGGTTGAGAGAACAATCAGTGGATATCATGGGCAAGATGGCTCAGAAAGGACATGAGGGGAGAGAGAAGAGAAACTAGAGAATTACACAGGTTCAGGGCTCGAGCAGGGAGAAACTTTGGGGGAAGTTTAGCTTGGTGGACAAGTGGAAGGATGGGATGCTGCAGGGGCAGCTAAACTGATGGTCTCAATTTTAGTGACAAAGAAAGCAATGAACTCTTCATACTTGTTGGAGTTGAGGGTGATGGGGACAGGGGAGAAAGGTTTAAGAAGATGGTTGGTCGTGGAGAAATGACACCGCGGGCTTTCTTTGCATTCCAAGATGATCCTGGGGTTCTGAGCAGTTTTGGTAGAGGAGAGCAGGGCCCGATAGTGCTTGATGTGCTCTAGCCAAACCTGGCGATGAAAGGCTAAACCAGTTGTGTGCCAGAAATCTTCAAGTCTGCATCCCTTAGACTTTAGGGAATGAATATGGGGGCCATAGTAGGGGAATGATCAGGGTGAGAGAGAGTAAGAATTTTACTGGAGATAAGGTCACCAAAGGTGGAGGTGAGGGAGTGATTGAACAGATCAACAGCTACAGGAGTATTGTGGCAAACAGAACCCAAGGCAAGACAGTTGGGAGTTTGAAAGTACATTTGTAAGTAGCTTGGCGAAGAATTTATTACAGGGGTGGACACAGAAGGAAGTTGGGGTGGAAGGGGAAAGGGGATTGTGAGTGTTGATCAGAGATGGCCTTGTCATTGAGAGGATGTGATTATGTGATTGAAAGGCCACGTGAAATGGCAAGGTGGGTGGCGGGGGGACAGGGGGTGGGTTGGTAGCTGTGAATATGAGTACGGGAGCTTTATGAAGGGAGGACAGGAGGGCAGTAAACTCAGAGAAGAGAGTACAGGGTGAGTTGAGATGGAAATCGAAATCGCCGATGTTGAGGAGTCATCAGTGGCTGACAGAGGAAAGGAGTAAGGTTGTCTCAGTTATAAACTTGGGTGGGTGGTAGTCAATGAGGATTTTAAAGGCAAGGAGAGAGGGGTGGAACAAGGTGAGGTGCTCAAAGAAGGTGTCGAGGAGTAGGGGGATGGACCAAGGTGAGATTTGGTGACCGCTGTGGTTTAGAAGGGATGGAGAGGGGCAGGTGATGGAAACATAGAAACATAGAAGATAGGAGCAGGAGTAGGCCATTCGGCCCTTCGAGCCTGCTCCGCCATTCAATGAGATCATGGCTGATCATTCAAATTCAGTACCCTGTCCCTACCTTCTCCCCATATCCCTTGATCCCTTTAGCCTTAAGAAATATATCCAACTCTTTCTTGAATATATTTAATGAACTGGCCTCCACCGCCCTCTGTGGCAGAGAATTCCACAGGTTCACCACTCTTTGGGTGAAGAAATTCCACCTCATTTCAGTCCTAAATGTCCTACTCCTTATCCTTAGACTATGACCCCTGGTTCTGGACTCCCCGACCATCGGGAACATCCTTCCAGCATCTAGTCTGTCCAGGCCTGACAGAATTTTATAGGTTTCGATGAGATCCCCTCTCAATCTTCTAAACTCCAGTGAGTACAAGCCCAATCGACGCAATCTCTCCTCATACATCATTCCTGCCATCCCAGGTGTCAGCCTGGTGAATCTTCGCTGCACTCCTTCCATGGCAAGAATGTCCTTCCTCAGATAAGGCGACCAAAACTGCACACAATACTCAAGGTGCGGTCTCACCAAGGCCCTGTACAACTGTAGCAAGACATCATTATTCCTGTACTCGAATCCTCTTGCTACGAAGGCCAACATACCATTTGCCTTCTTAACCGCCTGCTGCACCTGCATGCTTACCTTCAGCGACTGGTGCACAAGGACACCCAGGTCTCCTTGCACTTCCCCTTCACCCAATCTATTGCCATTCAAATAATAATCTGCCTTCCTGTTTTTGCCTCCAAAGTGGATAACCTCACATTTATCCACATTATAGTGCATTTGCCATGTTTCTGCCCAATCACCTAACCTGTCCAAATCGTACTGGAGTTTCAGGACATCCTCCTCACAGCATACCCTCCCACCCAGCTTTGTGTCATCTGCAAATTTGGAGATATTACATCCAATTCCCTCATCGAGGTCATTAATATATATTGTGAACAGCTGGGGTCCTAGGACCGATCCTTGCGGTACCCCACTAGTCACTGCCTGCCACTCGGAAAACGACCCGTTTATTCCAACTCTTTGCTTTCTGTCCGCCAACCAGTTCTCTATCCAAGTCAATAACTTGCCCCCAATCCCATGTGCCTTAATTTTGCACGCTAATCTCTTATGCGGGACCTTATCGAAAGCCTTCTGAAAGTCCAAATATACCACATCCACTGGTTCTCCCTTATCTATTTTACCAGTTACATCCTCAAAAAATTCCAGTAGATTAGTCAAGCATGATTTACCTTTTGTAAATCCATGTTGACTTTGTCCGATCCTGTCACTGCTTTCCAAGTGCTCTGCTATTACATCTTTTATAATGGACTCTAGCATTTTCCTCACTACCGATGTCAGGCTTACCGGTCTATAATTCCCCGCTTTTTCTCTGCCACCTTTTTTGAACAGTGGGGTAACATTAGCTACCCTCCAATCCATGCGTACTGTTCCAGAGTCTATTGAGTTCTGGAAGATGACCAGCAATGCATCTACTATTTCTAGGGCCACTTCCTTAAGTACCCTGGGATGTAGATTATCAGGCCCTGGGGGTTTATCGGCCTTCAGTCCCATCAATTTTCCTAACACCATTTCCCTACAAATACTGATTTCTTTCAGTTCCACCCTTTCATCAGACCCTATGTTCCCCGGTATTTCTGGGAGGTTATTTGTGTCCTCCTTTGTGAAGACAGAACCAAAATATGTATTTCGTTGGTCTGCCATTTCTTTGTTCCCCATTATAAATTCCCCCGATTCTGACTGCAAGGGACCTACGCTTGACTTCACCAATCTTTTTCTCTTCACATATCTATAAAAGCTTTTACAGTCAGTTTTTATGTTCCCTGAAAGCTTACTCTCATATTCTATTTTCCCTTTCTTAATTAATCCCTTTGTCCTCCTTTGTTGAATCCTGAACTGCTCCCAATCCTCAGGATTATTGCTTTTTCTGGCCAATTTGTATGTCCTCTCCTTGGATCTTATGCTATCCCTAATTTCCCTTGTTAGCCACGGTTGAGTCACCTTTTTTGTTTTATTTTTATGCCAAACTGGGATGAACAACTTCTGTAGTTCATCCATTCGGTCTTTGAATGTTTGCCATTGCCTATCCACCGTCAACCCTTTGGGTGCCATTCCCCAATCAATCCTACCCAACTCGCTCCTCAGACCATCGTAGTTTCCTTTATTTAAATTGAGGGTATGGTCAGGTGAGGAGGATTCAATAAGGAGCAAGTATTTTGTCACCCATGAGCCAAGTTTCCATTAAGGCCATGGTGTCAATGCAATCATCCACAAAAAAGAATCAACAGCTGCAAATGGATGTTCAGTGCTCCTGGAGCACAGCAACTCAGTACAAACAACTTGGTCTGAAACTGGCACAGACATTTATGGTGGTGAAAAATAAAAATTCAGAGGTGGAAGGCATATTTTCAGTAACCGATTGAGAATTTGGAAATGACTCTCAGGAATTTATTTGAAATTATGGGCCAAATACCACTAAAAATTCAGCAGAGGTGAAAAAGGCTGCTATGGCACATATGTACAAATTATAATCCATAAAGGTATGCACAGAATGCTGATAGCTTGTGATTAGGGGAATCTGGCAGACTATAAAATTTCATACCTTACTAATTAAACTAAATTAGAAAATGAGTGATTGCACTGCAGTGCAAGATAGACCATTTTAAAACACCCAGTAGATTGCAATCTAAAATATAAGCAAACTCATTCTAATGGCGCAGAATAGGTTCTGAGAAATCAAATAAGAATACCACATTAATATTTGATCATGTAAAATGCTTAGGGATTTTGGTAACTGAGCAGTCTAGTGGCACAGGGTGCTGGTGCACCATCAAAGCTGCCACATGCTCCGTGCCGCATTTCCCTGCAAGGTGAGTTCCTGATTTATGACAAGCCATCTGGGACCGCCATGGAGTCATGTGGGGAAAAGTGAAGGCGTGCTGGTCATTTCCTAATGAGCAGTTCAGAAGTGGCATTGGCAGGTAGCTGGGTAGAGGTTACTTAACTGCCCTCTCAGTTATAAGGAACGATGGGAACTTAAAATGAGGCAGAGAACTGTTTGCAGTCAAAGCATTACTCGAAGAAGAAGAGGGAATTCTCCTGGCCAACATTTTTCCCTTGACCAATGCTACCAAAAATTGATTAACTGGTGATTCATCTCATTGCATTTTGTGGGATTTTTGCTGTGTGCAAAATGGCAGCTGTTTTTGTCTATAAAACAGGTCACCACCTTAAATTAATTCATTTTAGGTGAAATCATTTCAGATGTCTTTGAAAGACAATAATACAGCTATATAAATGCAAGTTTTTCTTTCTTTATTACTTGTTGTATAAAGGGGTGCTAATTTGTCTACATAAATATTAGTAACAAGAGCTAAGTCTAGATGCACAGTTTCATAGTTTAAAAATAAAACCAGTTGCTAATATTCCAAAAAAGCACTATGGCACCATAATATGTCTCCTAAACTGACATGAATTACAATTTATTGACAGTTCTCCTTGTCACTTAGCATGCCGAAATGCTTGTCAGACCTGCTGAAATTTTGTGCATATAAGTACATAAAGTATTTTCCCTCCACAAATGCAGTTTCTTTTTCTCTGTCAATATTGTTTTTAGGTACCCAACAAAGAAACTGCCATTTTGAAAATTAGTCGCTCAACACAACATCTGCAGCTATCAAAAAATGGCCTAGATTTTCCTGGAGATTTGCTTCATTATTTTGGTACATTTACATCACCGGGATCTTTGAACGGCATAAAAGAAAGAGGAAATAATAGACTAAGGGGGAGAAATTCAGTTGTTAGCACCACCCGTTAGCACCTTAAGAGGGCGATAAGTGGGGCGCGAAGCGGCTAGCGCCCGGGTGCGGCGAGACCTGCGCCTCTCGCGACATTGAGTGGACATTTAGTGGCGGCGCAAAACCGCAACGCCCGCTCAGCTGCGCGTGCAGATCCTGACGTCATTTCATGGTGCAACGCCCTTGGGGCGCCCCCGAACTGGAACTTCAGTGGCGCCCCCCTCCTTTCCGCCTGGCGCTCCCAGCGACTGGTTGACTGGAACGGCTCCCAGTCGCTGTGGGGCTGGGGGGCGCTATTTAAAGGGGCTCTTCCTGGCTTCTTAGTGGTAGCCATTTTTGGACCACTCCTTCTGTGAGAGAGAGAGAGATTTGCAGAGAGACAAAGGGAGAGAGCTTTCTGCATTGAGTCAGCACTCGCACAGGTACTTCTGGCTTCGGCCCAGAACTTTGCAGTTGGATTGATTTTTCAGTGCCATAACCTTGAGTGGCCACATACTATGGGGGCTGCAATGGGTGGAAATGTTGGGTTTCTCCATTGCATTGAGAGGGCTCAGAGATGCCGAGAGAGAGTGCCAATCATGGCCAGACAGAGGAGGGCCAACAGGCATCGGCACAGGAGACCTTACCCTCCCAGGGTATTCCGCCAACAGTTCTCCTACCTCAACATGTCTGAGGAGCAGTGTTTTTGGAGGCTTCGATTCAGCAGGGAGGTGGTCACTGAGCCCTGCCACCTGCTTCAGCCAGATCTGCAGCCTCAACTGAGGAGCAGGATGTCTCTGACGGTGGCAGTGAAGGTGACAGTGGCTCTCAACTTTTATGCCACCGGCTCCTTCCAATTCGCTACTGGGGACATTGCCAATGTCTCCCAGTTCGCGGTGCATTGCTGTATCCGCCAAGTCACGAATGCCCTCTTTAAAAGGAGACATCAGTACATTTCCTTCCCCATGACCCTGGACAAGCAGCAAGAGCGCGCAATGGGATTTGTAAGAATAGTGGGCTTCCCCATGGTCCAGGGCGCCATTGACTGCATGCATGTGGCTTTGCGGGCGCCGCAAGAAATTGCCGAGGATTACCGCAACCTGAAGGGGTTCCATTCGTTGAACGTGCAGTTGGTGTGTGACCGCAGACAGCTGATACTAGCTGTCAATGCCCGCTTTCCAGGCAGCAGCCACGACGCCTTCATCCTGCGCCAGACTTCTGTGGCAGACCTTTTCGAAGCACCGGCTTACCCAGGAGGCTGGCTTCTCGGGGACAAGGGCTATCCTCTGTGCACCTGGCTGATGACCCCACTCCATGCGCCCAGCACCCCTGCTGAAGAACGATACAATAAGAGCCATCCAGTGACTAGGAACATCATTAAGCACACAATCGGCGTGCTAAAGCAATGGTTCCGCTGTCTGGTCCATTCCGGGGGAGCCCTTCAGTACTCGCCTGAGCGAGTCTCCCATTTCGTTGTAGTGTGCTGCATGCTGCATAACCTGGCAATCCTCAGGACTCAGCCACTGCCAGCAGACATTGGAGCAGAGGAGGAGGAGGAGGAGGAGCACCAAGACAGGAGAGAGGCACAAAGTGCAAGGTCCGTCCGTCAGCGGCTTATTGCAAGTCGGTTCTAGGCCCCCTCTGAGGGAATGGCTTGCGCCATTGAAAGAACATGAATGGAACCGTTCCGCAAACCCTGAGCCGGTCAAGGCAACAAATAGTTCAAAGAGCAAACATGCACAATCTGAATAAAGACACTTCTTTATTCAACAAACTGTGTGCCCTTCCCACATGACAAAGTAATAGAGAGAAACCCCAAAAAAAGCAGTTAGACACATAACTGGCTCTCACAACCTGGAGACAATGAACAAAAGAGTTAACAAAAAATGACCACGATCCTCGGCCTTCACTAAAAAAATTAACAGCATTTTGCCACACCTCCTACTTTTTGCCCTTCGAGGGTGATCTGCTTCGCTTGCGAGATTGGCCCCTTCCCACCCTGCAGCTCCTCTGCAATGGGACCCCAGTGGCTGCAGCAAGGCTGGGGGAAGGCTGCTGAGTGTCAGAAACTGAGTCAGCAGATGCCCTTGGGGGATGGCCTGGACCAGCTCTGGGCCTGGAGGGCCCGGCTGCTGACTGCTCCAACTCTGATGGGCGGCAACAGTCTGTCCTATGGGTGGTGGCAGCTGCAGTGGAGAAGTGACAGTGTTGGCAGCAGGACCTGACAGAGGACAGGCACTCCCTGGTTGGACGACACACTGGCGCTCCCACAGGGCAGCACTGCAGCATGCGGAGCAATCTGCTGAAGCACAGACTGCTGACCTTCTGTGGCACGGTGCGGTGAGGGCCCCGGCGATTCGTGCCCGATGCAGCGCGGGTGGCAGCAGTCAGTGCTCGTGTGGCCTCAATCTGTGTCTGCACCAGACCAGCCACTGACTGCATTGCAGCACTAAGCACTTGCGTGGAAGCCACCTGTGCTGCACCGAAGTCCTGCAGACTCCTTGCCTGTGCTGCACTGAAGTCCTGGACACTTCTTGCCAGTGACTCAATGGATTTGGGCATCCTTGCCACTGCAGCCATGAGCTCAGTGTGCCTTTGCTCCGCCTGGGCACCCATTTCAGCGAGGAGCCGCACCTCTTCTGCGCTCACTGTAGCAGGACTGGAGGCCAGACTCTCCCTCCGGGGAGAAGGCCGCCGAGCTTCCCTACCCACCCCCGCGTTGCTGCAGCCCGCTGGGCCCCGGAGCTTCACCCTCCTCAGACCCTTCCCCCCTGCTCCCCTCCAGGGAAGACGTGCCCCCATTATGGCCATGGGCTGCCTCGGCTGAGGGTTGCACTGATGGTCTGGCTTCCTCTTCCTCCTTGCCTTCAGAATCACTCACAGTGGCAGCTTGAGGGCCTGCCTCCTCACCTGGTGAATCACCATCTGAAAGCAGGGAGGTACAAGAGTTGCTTTAGCGTGAGGACAGGGTGGCAGCGAGGGAGGCATGAGTGCTGCAATGCACTGTATTGGTTCAATAGTGGCAAAGGATGCTGGTGTGAGGCACAAGTGGAAGGAGAGAGGTCAAAAAGGTGATGACCTTACCATTGCTGTCCAGAACGGGGTCGGCATCTCCAGTGGCGACGGGGCCAAACATCCAGCCTGCCATAATGCACTGGACTCGCTGCTCCAGATTGCTGAGGTCTCTAAGGTGAGGCTGGCCTCCCCCGGTCTGTTGCTGCTGCCTCCTGTTATGGGCCAGCTTGCCCTGCAAGAGAAAGGACGGGCTCTGAGTACAGTGTGAAGCCCTGATCTTGGCTGCACTGCCTCCCATGGTGGAATAGCCTTTACAGTGTGAAGCCCTGATCTTGGCTGCACTGCCTCCCATGGTCGAATAGCCCTTACAGTGTGTAAGGTGGTGAATGTGCATATGAGTTTCATGAAAAACCCATAGGTGTTGGATGAGGGCTGGGCATTGGGGCTTTCAGGACCCTTTGGCCATAAAATGAGGTGCACATGCAGGGATGAAGAGGATACTGAAAAGGGTACTCACCCTGACGACCCGAGTGAGGTCGTTGAACTTCTTCCTGCATTGCACAGGAGTCCTAGGCACCATGCTGCTGGAGGTCACTCTGTGAGCCACCTCCCTCCAAGCTTTGCGGTAGTCGGTGGGCAGCGGCCTCCTGCCACTGTCCGGAAACAGGATAGATCGCCTGCGCTCCACTGCGCCAACCAGAACCTGCAGGGCCCCCTCACTGAACCGCTGCGCTCGCTCCCTGGCCCTCTCCATGGTCCTAGGCATTAGAATGTGGCAGCAGGTCTGTCCAGGCCGAGAATCAGGGCTCCGATGTGCAGGGTGTGGCTGCAATCCACGATCGACCCTCCCCTTTAAGAGCTGACCGGCGCCAGCGTGTCTGTGTGCAATCGCTAACTGTCCGCACCTGCGCTGCGCCTGCCCTCGGTGATAGCGCCTCGCTTCTCCGGCTTAGCACCTTAGGACAGTCGTGCAGCGCCTGCTTTAGCGCTCCAAGCATCTCTTGGGGCGAAGCAGGTCAATTTAGCTGAAGGTGGCGATAATTTGCGGCAGGCGTTAATTTCGCGCCCGCTCGAGTATAACGCCCCAAACGTGACGATACTGAATTTCTAGGCCTAAGTGACTTATGCCATGACTTATGCCACTACCTAATTTCGTCTGATGTTTGCGCAGTGTCGCTTTTACCCCGTGTCAAAAAACAGTTGGAGGCTAATTTTCATAGCTTTGCTCCCCCAGTTAAAATAATCGCGATTTTGCTGTATTCTCGCCATTTTGCGTGCGCTGCCACTTAGACTTTAAAATAATGCTGTTCGTGGCCTGGTAGCGACGTGTTTTAAAGCTAATAGATTTTTTTAAAAATCGCTCAAATTATTAAACAGCGGCAGGACTGAATTTAGAGATTAGGTTGCGCGCACCTGTGGAATCTCCGTACTCAAATTCATGACATGCTCTGAACAGAAGCAGGCTGACCGATTGCATCGAGTTTGGTGGGAGGAGCACGTTGGATGGGCGCCATACTTCGGATTCACATTAAAAGACAATTTGCAAAACTTAAAATTGCTGATACGCTTATCAATTACTTCATAAAAGGTGATGAGTCGAAGAAGAGATGATGAGTCGAAAGAAGAGATGAATAAGGCTTTTATTAGCTAAGAAGAGACCATGCTTCTTCGTGAGTGACTGAACAAGTCTGAACGAAACCCACACAGTGGTGGGTGGAGTCAGCTGAGGCATGCCTCCATACACAGCGCCACCCAGAGGTGGCAATATACAATACAGTGGTTTACCACATTCACCCCTTGTTTAATGTGAAGTCCGGCGGGGTGAAGGGTACTACAAGTTAAGTCTATCAGGAGGCCTTGTCTGACGTCCTGATCGTCGTGGTGGCGGCGGTGGTGTTACAGCATCCGACGTCGGGTCTGGTGTCTGGGTGGTTGGCGAAGATTCCTGGGGCTTTGGCATGCCGTCTGCAAGGGTTGGGTTGGGAGGGGTGGTGGGGGATAACAGTGGTAAGGGGGATAACGGTGGTAATTCAGGGGTACCCGAGGGTGCGAGATCTCGTATGGAGACCGTGTCCTCCCGCCCGTCTGGGTATGTCACCCAGGCATACTGGGGGTTGGCGTGTAGGAGGTGCACCCGCTCGACCAGGGGGTCCGTTTTATGCGTCCTCACGTGCCTCCGCAGTAGGACGGGCCCAGGAGAAGTCAACCATGCCGGTAGCGAGGTTCCCGATGTAGACTTCCGGGGGAAAACGAACATTTTCTCATGAGGGGTCGCATTAGTGGCAGTACAAAGTAGTGACCGAATGGAGTGGAGCGCTGCAGGGAGGACCTCCTGCCAGCGGGAGGTCGGAAGGCCCTTAGATTTTAGTGCTAAGAGGACTGCCTTCCAAACCGTCGCGTTCTCCCTTTCCACCTGGCCGTTCCCCCGGGGGTTGTAACTGGTGGTCCTGCTCGTGGCGATACCTCTTGTTAGCAGGTACTGCCGAAGTTCGTCGCTCATGAACGATGAGCCCCTGTCGCTATGTATATAGCTGGGGAACCCGAACAGAGCGAAGATGTCATTCAGACACTTGATGACCGTGGTACTGGTCATGTCTGGGCAAGGGATGGCAAAGGGGAAACGGGAGTACTCATCAACTATGTTGAGGAAGTACACATTGCGGTCAGCGGAGGGGAGGGGCCCTTTAAAATCGACGCTCAGGCGTTCGAAGGGGCGGGTGGCCTTGATCAGGCTTGCTCTGTCCGGCCTATAGAAGTGCGGTTTGCACTCGGCGCAGATTTGGCAGCTCTTGGTCATGGTCCTGACCTCCTCGATGGAGTAGGGCAGGTTACGGGATTTGATAAAATGGAAAAACCTGGTGACCCCCGGGTGGCAGAGGTCATTGTGGAGGGACTGCAGCCTATCACTCTGCGCGTTGGCGCAAGTACCACGTGATAGGGCATCTGGGGGCTCATTGAGTTTCCCTGGCCGATACAAGATATCATAATTGTAGGTGGAGAGTTCGATTCTCCACCTCAAGATCTTGTCGTTCTTGATTTTACCCCTCTGCTTATTATTAAACATAAAAGCTACTGAACGCTGGTCAGTGAGCAGGGTAAATCGTTTCCCGGCCAGGTAATGCCTCCAGTGACGCACCGCTTCTACAATAGCCTGGGCCTCCTTTTCGACAGAGGAGTGTCTCGTCTCGGGGCCCTGGAGGGTCCTTGAGAAAAAGGCCACGGGTCTGCCCGCCTGGTTAAGGGTCGCGGCTAGGGCGAAGTCAGAGGCATCGCTCTCCACTTGGAAGGGGATGGACTCATCCACCGCGTGCATTGCGGCCTTCGCGATATCGTTCTTGATAAGAGTGAAGGCTGCACACGCCTCTGGTGTCAGGGGGAAGGAGGTGGCTTTGATGAGGGGCCTGGCTTTGTCTGCATAGAGGGGCACCCACTGGGCGTAGTAGGAGAAAAACCCCAGGCATCTCTTCAGTGCTTTTTGGCAGTGGGGAAGGGGTAGCTCCATTAGGGGGCGCATTCTGTCGGGGTCGGGCCCGATGACTCCGTTCTCCACCACGCAGCCGAGGATGGCCAGGCGCTTGGTGTGAAACATACATTTTTCCTTATTGTACGTTAGGTTCAGCCGTTGGGCCGTACGGAGGAAATTTGCTAGATTAACGTCGTGGTCCTGCTGGTCGTGGCCGCAGATGGTGACGTTATCCAAATAGGGGAAGGTTGCCCGCAGCGCGTTCTGGTCAACCATTCGGTCCATCTCCCTTTGGAAGACCGAAACCCCGTTGGTGACGCCGAAGGGGACCCTAAGGAAGTGGTAGAGGCGGCCGTTTGCCTCGAAGGCAGTATACTGGCGGTCCTCATGGCGGATGGGCAGCTGGTGGTACGCTGACTTAAGGTCGATGGTGGAGAATACTTTGTATTGCGCAATCTGATTGACCATATCAGATATGCGAGGGAGGGGGTACGCGTCCAGCTGGGTGTACCGGTTTATGGTTTGGCTGTAGTCGATTACCATGCGGCGTTTTGCAGTGGTTTTAACGACTACAACCTGGGCTCGCCAGGGGCTAGTGCTACCTTCGATAATGCCCTCCTTCAAGAGCCGCTCCACCTCAGAGCTGATAAAAGCTCTGTCCCCGGCACTGTACCGCCTGCTTTTGGTAGCGATGGGTTTACAGTCGCGGGTGAGGTTAGCGAACAGGGGAGGGGGGGGGACTTTTAATGTGGAAAGGCTGCAGGTGGTTTGCAGCGGGCGATTTAAAAGTTGTTGGTTGCAGACTGTGAGTGGGGGGAGGGGTCCACCGTATGCTAGTGTGACACTCTTAAGGTGGCACTGAAAATCCAACCCTAGCAGGACGGCAGCGCAAAGACGGGGCAGGACTAGCAGTTTAAATTTTTGATATTCAGTGCCCCCTACTGACAGGGTCACCACACAGTAGCCGCTGATGTCCATTGACTGGGACTTGGACGCCATAGAAATGCGATGGTGCGTTGGCAGAGTCGTGAGGGAGTGGCTACGTACCGTGTCGGGGTGGACGAAACTCTCTGTGCTCCCGCTGTCGATCAGGCAACTGGTGGCGCGGCCGTTTACCGCGATATCCATCATGGAGCTGGATAGATGGTGAGGGTGGCCTTGATCCAGCGTCACGGAGGCCAGTATGTGGCTTAGTGAGTCACTATAGTCATCCGCCGAGACGGTGGTCGGTTCCGGTGACGAAATGGCGGTTGAGTGCGTTGGATACGATGGCGGCGGATGCCATGCGGCCGGGGGTACACAAAATGGCGGATAAGATGGCTGCTCCCACGGCCCGCACGCTGCGCTGCTGGCTGGCTTCCCCTTGCAGGCGTTAGCGTAATGGCCTTTCTTCCCGCAGCCCGAGCAGGTAGCTGTCTTAGCTGGGCAGTGCGCTCTGGGATGTTTTAACTGGCCACAGAAATAGCATTTTTGGGCCTGGTTACTGGGCATCGAAGCAGTTCTTACCGGAGGCTGCTGTCTCGGTTGGGTCGCTGCAGCGGTTGGTGCCGGGGGCGGCGGTCCCGTGTCCCACGGTTTCGATTGCCATGTCTTGGCGCCGTTCCGGGGGTATGCCTCGAGGTTTCGGTGGGCCTCCTCTAACGAGAGCGCAAGGGCAATGGCCGTCTTCAGGTCGGGTTCCTTGCTTTCTAGCAGTCTCTGCCGGGTGTGGTCTGACTGGAGGCCCCTGACGAAGGCATCACAGGCGAGTCCCTGCGCGTGCTCCACAGCCGTTACCGCTTTACAATCGCAGTCTCTGCAGAGTGCCAGTAGCGCCCGTGCAAATGCCCCTACCGATTCTCCCGGTTGCTGCCTGCGGGATCCCAAGAGGTGTCGGGCGTAAATTGTGTTCACCGGGCGCGTATATTGCCCTTTTAGTAGCTCGAGGGCCGCCACGTACGTATTAGAGTCCCGGATTAGCATATATACTTGATGGCTCACCTGGGCGGTCAAAATTTTCAGTTTGTGATCCTCCTCTGTAACCTGTGAGATTGCGAGGAAGGATTCAAAGCAGCTCAGCCAGTGTTCAAACTTGGCTGATGCACCCACATCTTGAGGGTCAAGGTCCAGGCGTGGTGGTCTGAGGGCTCTCAGCAATGTCTGCTGTATCCGTTGCTGTTGTTGCTCCTCAGGTGTCGCCATTTAACTTTTAGCTAATAAAATTGATAAGCTTATCAATTACTTCATAAAAGGTGATGAGTCGAAGAAGAGATGATGAGTCGAAAGAAGAGATGAATAAGGCTTTTATTAGCTAAGAAGAGACCATGCTTCTTCGTGAGTGACTGAACAAGTCTGAACGAAACCCACACAGTGGTGGGTGGAGTCAGCTGAGGCATGCCTCCATACACAGCGCCACCCAGAGGTGGCAATATACAATACAGTGGTTTACCACAATTGCTATTCGTGGAATTGCAAAGAAATAATGGCCGCACCGCTTCCAATTCGCCGCCATTCTCGCTGTGGTGTATTTTAATTACAAAGGCAGGAAACTTATCGACACCAAGATCAGCGCATTAGACAGTTACATTTAAAGTCTAAGTAGCCGAACTCGTTGTTGGAGGAAAATCTGGGCCAATGTGATTTGATAAAGGCTCCACACAAATCTTTTAACTCAGCTTCTCTCTCCACAGATTCTGCCTGACCTCCTGATTGTTTCCGATCATTTTTTGGTTCATGTGGATCTCCACCGCATCACTTATAGCCCTCAAATGCTTCATTCACACAACAGTGAAATCTTATGTACAGCTGTGCCACTTCCTAGTCATAAATTAAAGAACACATTCCAGTAATCTTGCAGTGATTACTTCACAAATTTGATTTCTCAGTGAGGGTGTCATACATCAGGCAGCACTTGAATTGAGCATCCAGCCCATTGATGTTGGCCATGATATCAACAGAAGAAATAAAACACCTTCCATAAACAGTAGCGCACAGCAGCAACTGGCCAAACTTGATTTCAATTGAATATTAACACTGCTATATTGGCATATAACTTACAGGAACAATGAGTGGATGAAAGTAATTGTAAGGAAAACAATCTGACCTCAAGGTATAGGTGACAAGCCACTTAGGTGTGAACTCCTTGTAATCACTTCAACATATCCATTACTCTTTATACCTAATGCCCAAACTTCATATTGCAAATAAATTACATAAAATAAAGAGCAAACTTGCATTTATATAGCACCTTTCACAACCTCAGGACATCCCAAAGCATTTCACAGCCAATTAAGTATTTTTGAAATAAAAACAGAAAATGCTGGAAATACTCAGCAGATCAGGCAGCATCTGTGGAGAGAGAAACAGAGTTAAGGCTTCAGGTCGATGACCTTTTGTCAGAACTGGAAAAAGTTAGAGATGTAACAGATGTTAAGCAAGTGCTGGGGCAGGGAAAGGGGAAAGGGGAGGAAAAAACAAAAGGGAAGGTCTGTGATAGGGTGGAAGGCAGGAGTGATTAAATGATAAAAGGTACGATAGTATAAAGCAAAATGAGATGTTACTGGGGCAAGTAAAGAAACAAATGATGAGTCTAGCAGAGGTGTAAATGGGAATGGCAGAATCATCAACAGCTGCCATGTGAAAAGATAGGGGGAGAGGTTAAGCTCTGAAAGATGAGGTGCTGTTCCTCAAGCTTACGTTGAGCTTTGTTGGAACAGTGTAGGAGGCCGAGGACCGAAAGGTCAGAGTGGGAGTGGAGCGGAGAATTAACATGACAGGTGACCGGAAGCTTGGGGTCACGCTTGCGGACTGAACGGAGGTGTTTCGCAAAGCAGTCACCCAATCTGCATTTGGTCTCCCCATTGGGGACACTGTTCCAATGAAGCTCAACAGAAGCTGGAGGAACAACACCTCATCTTTCGATTAAGCACTTTACAGCCTTCTGGACTCAACATCGAGTTCAACAATTTCAGACCATAACCTCTGCCCCGATTTTTTCACATGGCAGCTGTTGGTGATTTTGCCATTCCCATTTACACCTCTTCTAGACCCATCTTTTGTTTCTTTACTTGTCCCATTAGCATCTCCTTTTGCTTTCTGTAGTGTATGTACCTTTAAGGGGAGAACTACTTTTTACAGCTCCTGTATACTGTAGTACCGGCAGTGACCACACCTGTATATAAACCCTGAGTAGGGATCTGTACGTTTAGTTTTTAGAGTAACCCTCATCCAGTAAACACCTGTTGATTGTTCCCTGCAGCCTCGTGTCTAGTTATTGAAGGACACACAACATAAAAATACACGGATCTAACATTGGCGACGAGAAGATTCAAACCTACCTGCAACTCTGCATCACCTCCCAGGGATTCGCTCCTGGAGAAAAGAAAAAAAAAAGAAGGCCAAGTCTAGAAGCACGGGCATCGACCATCCAGCGGAGACTTGAGCATCGCAGGGGAGGCTGTTGAGAGCTGGGCTTGGTTCTCCAGTCACGGTGGTCCAGCGAAACGGGCTGGCAACAGGTACGGCACAGACCCTTCCCGGACAGCGGCAGCTAGAGCCGACCGACGGCACAGAAAGGCCGAGTAGCGTCGATGGGAGAAGAGAGATGGTAGAGAGCACAGGGCGCAGCCGGTGTTCAGGACCAAGTGGCGTCGATGGGAGAAGAGAGAGGGTAGAGCGCACAGAGCGCAGCCGGTGTTCAGGACCGAACGGCATCGACGGGAGAAGAGAGAGAGGCACGAAGGGAAAACGCGCAGAGCGCAGCCGGTGTTCAAGGGCCGAGCAGCCGCAGCGGCGAAGAAGGGAGAGTGCGGGAAACGCCATTTTGAGCCACAGCGGAGAAGAAGGGAGAGCGCGGGAAAACGCCATTTTGAGCCGCAGCAGAGAAGAAGGGAGAGCGCGGGAAAACGCCATTTTGAGCCAGTCTAACCACACCCAGGGATGCCGAAGAGTGGCAGTATCACAGCGTTCAACAATGAAGTCGAAGATTGGACGACATATGTCGAACGCATAGAAGTGTACTGCAAGGCAAATGAAGTGCCAGATGAGAGGAAAGCGCTGGTATTGTTGAATTCAATGGGTGCAAAAACGTATGGCTTACTGCGAAACCTATTAACCCCAAAGAAGCCAGTGGAAAAGGATTTTGGAAACATAGTGTCAATCCTACAGGACCAATTAAACCTCACACCGCTGCTGATAGCAGAAAGATTTAATTTTCACAAAAGGAACCAGCATAAAGATGAAAGTAATGTTGAGTATTTAACGGAACTGCGCAAGCTATCGAAACACTGCCAGTTTGGAACGGGACTAGCAGATACTTTAAGGGACAAGTTTGTGTGTGGGCTTCAAAGTGAAGGAACCCAGAAATGGCTTCTATCAGAAAAGGATCTTACGCTGGACAAGGCTTTCAGCATGGCAATATCACATGAAGCAGCCGCACGGGGCGCTGCAGAGATACAACGGAGACCGCAAGAATATGGCACAAATGAAATGTCATACGGAACAGTGAAGTGCTAACGCGGCGGCAGAACAACACACGACCATAATGATTGCTTGTTCAAGGACAAAGTGTGCAGACAGTGTGGAAAAGTAGGACACATAGCAAGAGTCTGCAGGTCGGGAAAGAAAACCAGCAGCAAGAAATCTCCACAGGAGAAGTATAAGAAGGTACATAAGGTGACGGAGAGTAGTTCAGACGAACAGTAAAGTGATACAGACTCCGGAAGCAAGGAGCTGGGTTGTCTGAAACTACATAAGGTGATCAAAACGGAGGATCACCAAACTATCTGGGTCACGCTCAAGATAGCTGGAGTCCAAGTGAAAATGGAATTGGACACAGGATCAGCCCTAACAGTCATAAACCGAAGGGAATATAAGCGGCTATTCTCACATATACCCTTGAGAGATACAGAGATTGTCTTGAAGATGTACACGGGGCAAAAAGTCTACCCCAAAGGAAAAATAAGGGTTAATGTTATATATAACGGCAAGGAAACACCAAAAATGGACCTATATGTATTGCCAGATGGAGGACCACCAGAACTAGGATGTGAATGGATCCAGAAGATACAGCTAGATTGGCATTCCATACAACCGCTGACTGTAGATGCCAAAAAGGATGATGACACCACACCTGGACGACTGTCAAAAATGCTAACTGACGCACAATAAGTGTTCTAGGAGGGACTTGGAACACTAAAAGGCATAACAGCGATGATCAAAATAGAGGAAAATGCAAGCCCAAAGTTTTTTAAGGCCAGCCTTATGCGATCCGCCCAGCCGTCGAAGCAGAGCTGGAAGGTTTGGAACGTTCAGGAGCACTGTACAAAGTGGACTGGAGTGAGTGGGCTACACCCATCGTTCCTGTAATGAAGAGATCATTGAGTAATACGCCTGGGGAACCAAAGAAGGTTTGCATCTGCGGGGACTTTAAGGTGACAGTGAACCCAATCCTTCACACGGTACAATATCCGCTTCCGCGGATTGAAGATATTTTCGCCTCGCTATCTGGAGGGAAACGCTTTACTAAGATTGATCTGGCCCAGGCATACCTGCAAATGGAGGTAGAAGAAGCCTCGAAACAGTACCTCACGATCAACACTCAAAAAGGTCTCTACCAATACAACCGGCTGGTGTTCGGGGTAGCATCAGCTCCGGCTGTTTGGCAAAGGGCAATGGATCAAGTCCTGCAAGGGATTCCAGGGACCCAGTGTTATTTGGACGACATCCTGGTCACGGGCGAAAATGACAGTGACCACCTTGCCAACCTGGAGCAGGTGCTCACTAGATTGAAGGAATATGGGCTCCGAGCAAATCGCCACAAATGCGAGTTTTTCCAGAAGCAGATCTCGTATTGTGGGCCACGTTATTGATGAAGAGGGGTTACATAAGTCCCCTGAAAAGATTGAGGCAGTAGTCAAGGCTCCAGCACTGGAAAATGTGTCACAACTGATGTCGTTCCTCAGGCTGGTGAACTACTACCATAAGTTCTTGCCGAATTTGTCTACAGTACTACACCCACTGAACACACCTACTGCAAATGGGGGTACCATGGAAGTGGAATGACGAATGTAAACGAGCTTTCCAGAAATGCAAAGAATTGATTACATCAAAAGAGGTGTTGGCTCATTTCAACCCAGCACTACCAATTCAGTTGGCGTGTGATGCATCACCCTATGGCATTGGAGCAGTGCTGTCGCACAAGTTCCCGGATGGCTCGGAGAGGCCGGTAGCCTTTGCATCTCGGTCACTAACCTCAGCCAAGCGTAACTTACGCCCAGTTTGACAGGGAGGCCCTCAGCCTAGTGTGGGGAGTGAAAAAGTTCAACCACTATCTGCACGGGCAGAAGTTCACCTTGCTGACTGACCACCAACCACTTGTCTCCATCTTTAATCCAAAGAAGGGCGTTCCGGTGATGACTGCGCAATGGCTACAAAGATGGTCCCTTTTTCTAGGGGCGAACCAATATGAAATCGAGTATAAGGGCACGAAACAGCATGGAAACGCTGATGGGCTATCACGCCTGCCACTGCCTACTGCGGAGGAAGCACCAGCAGTGGACCCTGTCGAAATATTTTATTCGACTATAATTGAACGCTTGCCAGTAACTAACGCTGATATAGAGAAGGAGACCCAAAATGACCCGACACTGTCTCGGGTATATGACTTGACGGTGAAGGCATGGCCAACACATGGCGACTCGCTGTTGCCAGCATTCTCATCCAGAAGAGAACAGCTGTCAGTATGCCAGGGGACCTTGATGTGTGGATCCCGAGTGGTAATTCCACCCAAGTTAAGGGAGAGAGTGCTAAATGAGCTTCACGAAGGCGATCTGGGAGGGGTGAAAATGAAAAGCCTTGCTAGGGCTTATGTGTGGTGGCCCGGGACCAATCAGCAAATTGAGGACCTGACAAAGAGCTGCTCAGGATGCCAGAAGGTCCAAAATGCATCACCACATGCCCCTCTACACCCATGGGAGTGGCCCTCATCTCCATGGCAATGGGCACATATTGATTTTGGTGGTCCATTCATGGACTCAATGTTTTTAATAGCCGTGGATGCGCACTCGAAATGGCCTGAGGTGATCAAAATGTCGTCCACCACCACGGAGAAAACTATTGCAGTCCTACGGACCATATTTGCCAGGAACGGCTTGCCAGAGCAGATTTGCTCTGATAACGGACCACAGTTTGTGTCCGAAGAGTTTCGAAGATTCATGAAAAGGAATGGGGTAAGGCATTACACATCCACCCCGTATCATCCAGCCACAAATGGATTGGCTGAGAGGTTCGTACAAACCTTTAAGAAAGCAGTAAGGGCCATGTGCGATGACGACATTCCACTGCAGCATAAGGTGGACAATTTCCTGTTAGCCTACAGAAATGCGACACATGCAGTCACCAACCAGACCCCGGCCATGATGTTCTTTAACCGAAGGTTGGGATCTCGTCTGGATTTGCTCAGACCAAATGTACGAAGAGATGTTGAGAATAAGCAATTCCAGCACATCAATGAGAAGCCGACAAGGAGCTTCAATGTAGGGCAACCCATCTTGGCCCGTGACTACCGAACAGAGAAATGGCAACCAGGAACGATATGCACACGGCAGGGGCCACTAATGTACACAGTGGATGTTGGGGAGAACATTGTGAGATGCCATGTTGACCAGATCCTAGAGTCACAGGAACGAGTCAACCCCATGTCTCGCGTACCTGGTGATGAACCCGACATACAGGTAGCATCTACCCCAGAAACAGTAGCATCGGAAGCTGATGAACCAACCGACGACAGGGGGCCAGAATCGTCTCTGCACCAAGAGCAAGACACTCAGGAAAGGCGCTATCCAGAAAGGATCAGGGAGCCTCCCCTAAGACTGAATTTATAAATGGACTATTTTCAGTTAATGTGCATGTTAAAAGTGTTAATTGTTAAATGAGTGTTATGGTACTGTTAATCTAAAAGGGGAGGAATTGTACTGTATGTACCTTTAAGGGGAGAACTACTTTTTACAGCTCCTGTATACTGTAGTACCGGCAGTGACCACACCTGTATATAAACCCTGAGTAGGGATCTGTACGTTTAGTTTTTAGAGTAACCCTCTTCCAGTAAACACCTGTTGATTGTTCCCTGCAGTCTCATGTCTAGTTATTGAAGGACACACAACATAAAAATACACGGATCTAACACTTTCTATCATACCTTTTGTTATTTAATCTCTCCTGCCTTCCATCCTATCACAGATCTTCCCTTTTCATCTTTCTCCCCTTCCCCTTTCCCTGCCCCTGCACTTGCTTAAAAACCTGTTACATCTCTAACTTTTTCCAGTTCTGATGAAAGGTCATCGACCTGAAACATTGGGCTAGATTTTCGGGGAGCCGCCAGGCGGGGTTTCAGGTGTGTGGGGGGGTGGGGGGAATCCCGAATTTGGGGGCCCCGACACCATCCCGCCCAAAACTCCACCCCATGTAAGTTTCAGGGGCGGCGGGTACCCGCCCTGCGCTGGGACCCGCCGAAACCAGGCGGGAAGGGATTAGTGCCAATTAACTGCCTGTTAACAGGTAGTTAACAGGCAGTTTTTAGCCTAATCCCTATTTTGAGGGGTTTCGTGTGGGTTTCCCGACGGCTCCAAACCACGCCAGGTAGAGCAGGCGGGCGGTCGGGTTGAAGGAGTTGGAGGGGCCGCGATGTTGGCGCTCAGGTGAGTGATGGGTGCATGAGTGCAAAGGTACGTGTGTTTGGTGTGTCTAAAGTGTGTAAAGAACTTTTACTTACCTGTACTTACCTTCACAGCCTTTCTTCCTGTAGCCATCGGGAGCGCACCACTCAGCCGGAGCTGAAAGCTAAATGGCTGCGATCCGTCAAAAGTGACAACCTTCAGCTTTGAGTGCTGGTAAGAGTTCTAACTGAGTCTGTGCAGAATGACTCAGCTTAGAACTCAGAGTGTCAGTGTTTCACAGCTTCAAACAGCTGTGAGACACTGATATTTCATCTGTCAAGAATTCTTGACAGATGAAATTTCAGTCTGTGACGTCACCTTTTGCCGGGTGGCCCTTAATTGGCCTGCTGAGCCCGCTGGGCGGGCTCAACAAGGTCAATCAAGGGAAAATCACGCGGATTGGCCAGCCGTCGAAGTAGGCGGGTCAAAAACCCGAAAGGGGAAGTCCCGCCTTCTTCCCGACAGGTTCGGCAAAATCTACCCCATTAACTCTGTTTCTCTCTCCACAGATGCTGCCTGACCTGCTGAGTATTTCCAGCATTTTCTGTTTTTATTTCAGATTTCCAGCATTTGCAATATTTTGTTTTTGTATAAGTATTTTTGAAGTATAGTTACTGTTGTAAAGCAGGGAAATGTGGCAGAGAATTTGCTATAGTGAGGTCCCACAAACAGCAATGAGATAAAGAGCCAGAAAATCTGTTTTAGATGCTGTCTGTTGAGGGATAAATGTTAGCAAAGGTTAGCATTAGAAAAGTGCGATGGGATCTTTTACATCCACCTGAAGGGGAAGACGGGGCCTTGATTAAATGCCTCCTTCAAAAGACTGCACCTCTGACAGTGCAGCACTCCCTCAGTACTGCACTGAAGTGTCAGCCTGGATTATGTGCTCAAGCTTCTGGAATGGGGCTTGAATCATAGAATCATAGAATGGTACAGCATAGAAGGAGGCCATTTGCCTCTTTTGAAGAGCAATCCAGTTAGTCCCACTCCCCCGATCTTTCCCCATATCCCCGCAATTCTTTCTCCTTCAAGTATTTATCCAATTCCCTTTTGAAGGCTATCATTGAATCTGTATCCACTACCCCATCAGGTAGTGCATTCCAAATCCTAACCACTCATTGTGAAAAAGGCTTTTCCTCATGTTGCCTCTTTTTTTTGCCAATCACCTTAAATCTGTGCCCTCTGATTATCGACCCTTCAGCCATTAGAAACAGTTTCGCTTTATTTACTCTATCTAAACCCTACATGATTTTAAACACCTCAATCAAATCTCCGCTTAGCCTTCTCTGCTCTAAGGAGAACAACCCCAGAATCTCCAGTTTATCCACGTAATTGTAATCCCTCATCCCTGGAACCATTCTAGTAAATCTCTTCTGCACCCTCTCAAAAGTTTGAACTCACAACCTTCTGATGCAATGGTAAAAGCACTGAGTCAAGGCTGGCCCTTATTTCCAAAATATTAGCAAGACTTTTCCAATAACCCTTTTAAATAACTAAAGACCTTAAATAGTTTTTGCATTCCTCTAAATAAAGCAATTGAAAGAAATAATTTAATTGTTTGGATTAAAATGAATACCACACATTTATCTCAGCATGTCAATCAGATTTAATTGTAGTAGAAATGGAACTGAAGAACATACTTCAGTGAAGGAAAAAATTGAATAGATTTACTGGCTACATTAAATACAATGACAATTTTTGACTCCAGGTTATTAAAAATGCTTTATGTATAGTAACTAATCTGGATGCATTACTAAAGCCCTTAGGACTATGATTACTTTTTTAAATCATGCTCAAAGAACAATTAGATGTAAACACTGTTAATGACCATCTCTGTGTGGCATCTATTCACGACTTCCCCTCCTTTCCAAATGTGCAGGACAGTCATAAATTACACAGGCCAGACGCAGTTATTGAATAGACTGCATTTGACTAAATCAGGTGAGCGTTTAGGCAGGGGCCCTGATTCAGCAATTCGTCTGAATTTGTCTTCATCTGGATTTTGTATCGTAATGATCCCCCACTAAATTTAAGAAAAAGGTAAATGTTCTTTGTTCTCAGTCTTATTTCAGGAAGTGTATTATTTTGAATGTCTAATTGGAAGCATTGCCCCTTGAGAAGCCTACTGCAGTGAAAGGAATATTCTCAGAATACAGTAAAAAAAATCAGAACAATTTGACTAATAATATGTGGCTGCCTAAAACAATATGTTAATAAGGGTCCTGCACCTGAATCGGGACCCTTTTGTAAAATTGGTGTATTGCGCACCTAAAAGGTCACTTCCTAAACCTATCCAGTAAATCGTGGCGGAAGCAGCCTTCACTAGCACTATGTAAAGTGATCCTCACGTTTATTGCGGTAAGGGCAAAGGGGGGAGGAATTCCTGAAATGTGTGCAAGAGAACTTTCTTGATCAGTATGTTTCCAGCCCAATGAGGAAGGAAGCAGTGCTGGATCGAGTTCTGGGGCATGAAGTAGACCAACCAGAGCATGTTTCAGTGGGATATCATTTGGGAAAGAGTGATCACAATATTATTAGGTTGAGAGTAGTTATGGAAAAGGACAAGAAAAAATTCAAATGTGAAAATATTCAACTGGAGTTGAAAAGGGATTTGGCCCTGGTGGATTGGAATCAAAGATTGGCAGGTATATGATAAATGAGTCATGGGAAGCCTTCAAAGAGAAGATAGGTTGGGTACAGACTAGACACAGTCCCATGATGGGAGAAGGAAAGGCATCCAAAGCTAGAGCTGTCTGGATGACTAAAGATATAGGGGGTGTAATTGGATTAGGCCCAAAACCGGGCGCAGAGATCGAGAAGCGCGATCTGCCCGCGCCCGTTCAAAGCGGTGTAGGCAACATGCAAAATTCGTGCTGCCTGCTCATTACA
The DNA here is from genome assembly GCF_052327205.1 of Somniosus microcephalus. Taxonomy (NCBI): domain Eukaryota; kingdom Metazoa; phylum Chordata; class Chondrichthyes; order Squaliformes; family Somniosidae; genus Somniosus; species Somniosus microcephalus. Next base: position 80,930,693 of record NC_140993.1, on the reverse strand, counting down.
TGATTGGAGCGCTGAGCTCAGCACTAAATGTGCTGCTGTTTGGCTCAGAGATCAAGAGGGGGGCCAATATCGGGTGCAGTCCACTGGCTATAAAATTTTGCCTCGGCTCTCTGCACTTCTTAAAGGGGAGGTGCTTTGTCGCAGAAGCACTTCATTGTCACTGTGGATGCAGTCATGTCGCAACAGGGAAGTAAAAGGGTACAGTGCTTCTCAAATGCGGCACTGGTGGCCTTGGTCCTGGGGGTGCACAGAAGACATCAGATACATGCAGGGGGGCAGGAGGCCTTCCACACAGAACACCAGAAGGAAGTGGGAGGAGATAGTCCAAGCCGTCAGTGCCATGAGTGTTGGCCCCCAGGACCTGGATCCAGTGCTGCAAGAAGTTTAATAACTTCACACATGATCAAGGTGGGTGAATGCATCTTCAAATGCCATATCCCACCATCTGCACCACTAGCCTCACACACTGCTCAATGCAGCACACCCCCATCACTCAGCTACCAAAAGTTTCTAGCAATCATGACTCATACCTCACAATCATAGCTTCACCTCACCCTCACACACTTACCACTGCTGCAAGCCTCACACCCACATTTCACACCTTGCACACAATGTCAGCTATTCAACCATGACAGGTACATCACACAAATACATTGCACCACACTCACCAACACACTTCTCTTTCTCCTGCAGGTCAAGGTGGCTCACAACCATCGTGGGCAGCAACAAACAAGCAGGGGTGAAGCACATCTGCAGAACCTTACTGCACTGGAGGAGACGGTGCTGGAGATAATTGGAAGGGCCGTTGCTAATGCCGTGGCGAGTGGCGAGGTTGAAAGCATTGCTGATGACTTTATGTTCATACCTAATCCTTCTTCTCACATCCCACTTTCCCCTCATCGTACAATTTCTTCTCACTTACAAGCTGCTGATGGTGTAAGCATGCACATCTTGCTTCCCTGCCTCCCCTCACCACAACCCAACCCTTGTGCCTTTCTCCTTTCAGATACCCAAGAACTGCCAGCAGCTCAGCCAGTCCCTGAGCAACCAAAGGAGGAAAGTGATGGAGAAGAAGAGGCACCGTCACTCGACCTGACACTCCTAGGCACCAGCTCAGAAAATGGCACTGTGTGAACTTTAGAGGGTGGTATAGAGGCGGGATCTGCATGTGGTGAGTCATCGGGCATGAGTGGGCTGCAGCCAGGCCAGGGGGAAAGGGTAGCTCAGGTGCCAGGGCCCTGCAGGGGGAGTTCGCACACAAGTTCTGTTGCACAGGACTCAGATGAGGATTCGATGGGGCAGCCTTCAAAAGAAGGGTAATGGGCGTGCACACAGAAATGCTTAGTGCAATGGCCGGCCTGCCAGAGAGCCTCCAGTCACTGTCAAGGAACATGGAGGAGTCCGGCTCCAACATTGCATGGGGCTTTGCGTGGAGCTTGGAGCCCATGATTTCCAGGATGGAAGTGATGGGCAATGCCATTAGAGCACTTGTGGACCCAACCATGATGCTGGGTGTGATGGGCAATGTTGCAGCTTCCATTGCAGCACAAGTGACCCAATGTCTGAGAGCTGCAATGAAAGTTCAGACTGCTCTCATGCAGGCTCAGTTTGGTGCCATGCAAACTCAGACTGATGCCACCATGGCTGGGTTTATGAACACGGAAAGGGGCTTTCCAGGTCTCACAGCAGTCCGGCAATCTGTCCTCCAACAGATGGCTAGGAATGCTGAGGCACCGCACCGGGGGAATGGCAGTGGCTCGTGGAGCAAGGACCTGCTGTCCTCTCTCAGGATGACAGCACTCTGCCCCAGGTGGGCAGAGGAAACACTTCAAGGACACCCTCAAAGCCTCCTTGAAAAAGTGCAACATCCCCACTGACACCTGGGAGTCCCTGACCCAAGACAGCACAAAGTGGAGAAGAAGCATCCGGGAAGGCGCCGAACACCTTGAGTCTCTTCGCCGGGTGCAAGCGGAAGCCAAGCGCAAGCAGCGCAAGGAGTGCACGCCAACCCAAGCACCCCACCCAGCCGCCCCTTCAACCACCGTCTGCCTCACCTGTGACAGAGACTGTAGGTCCCACATTGGACTCATCAGTCACCTGTGAACTCATTTTTAATGTGGAAGCAAGTCATCCTCGGTTCTGAGGGACTGCCTCAGAAGAAGAAGAAGATTTGTACTCCCACCACTGCCACTCTGCCAGTGCCCTTGCTGCTGCCTGGCAACCAGCCAGCCCAGATTTATAATGGGGAACAAAGAAATGGCTGACCAATTAAATACATACTTTGGTTCTGTCTTCACAAAGGAGGACACAAATAACCTCCCAGAGATGTCGGGGAACATACGGTCTAATGAGAGGGAGGAACTGAATGAAATCAGTATTCGTAGGGAAATGGTGTTAGGGAAATTGACGGGATTGAAGGCCGATAAATCCCCAGGGCCTGATAATCTACATCCTAGGGTACTTAAGGAAGTGACCCTAGAAATAATCGATGCATTGCTGGTTATCTTCCAAAATTCTATAGACTCTGGAACAGTTCCCATGGATTGGAGGGTAGCTAAAGTTACCCCACTATTCAAAAAAGGTGGTAGAGAGAAAACAGGGAATTATAGACCAGTAAGCCTGACATTGGTAGTGGGGAAAATGCTAGAGTCCATTATAAAAGATGTAATAGCAGAGCACTTGGAAAACAGTGACAGGATCGGACAAAGTTAACATGGATTTACAAAAGGTAAATCGTGCTTGACTAATCTACTGGAATGTTATGAGGAAGTAACTGGTAGAATAGATAAGAGAGAACTAGTGGATGTGGTGTATTTGGACTTTCAGAAGGCTTTCGATAAGGTCCTGCATAAGAGATTAGCGTGTAAAGTTAAGGCACATGGGATTGGGGGCAAGGTACTGACTTGGATAGAGAGCTGGTTGGCAGACAGGAAGCAAAGAGTTGGAATAAACGGGTCTTTTTCCGAGTGGCAGGCAGTGACTAGTGGGGTACTGCAGGGATCGGTCCTTGGACCCCAGCTATTCACAATATATATAAATGATCTAGACAAGGGAACTAGATGTAATATCTCCAAGTTTGCAGACGACACAAAGCTGGGTGGGCGTGTGTGCTGTGAGGAGGATGCTGAGAAACTCCAGGATGATTTGGACAGGTTGGGTGATTGGGCAGAAGCATGGCAGATGCAATATAATGTGGATGAATGTGAGGTTATCCATTTTGGTGTCAAAAACAGGAAGGCAGATTATTATCTGAATGGCAATAGATTGGGAGAAGGGGAAGTGCAACGAGACCTGGGTGTCCTTGTGCACCAGTCGCTGAAGGTAAGCATGCAGGTGCAGCAGGCGGTTAAGAAGGCAAATGGTATGTTGGCCTTCGTAGCGAGAGGGTTTGAGTACAGGAACAAGGATGTCTTGTTGCAGTTGTACAGGGCCTTGGTGAGACCACATCTTGAATATTGGGTGCAGTTTTGGTTGCCTTATCTGAGGAAGGACGTTCTTGCCATGGAGGGAGTTCAGCGAAGATTCAGCAGGCTGATACCTGGGATGGCAGGAATGACATATGAGGAGAGATTGGGTCGATTGGGCTTATACTCGCTGGAGTTTAGAAGAATGAGAGGGGATCTCATTGAAACTTATAAAATTCTGACAGGACTGGACAGACTAGATGCAGGAAGGATGTTCCCGATGGTTGGGGAGTCCAGAACCAGGGGTCACAATCTAAGGATAAGGGGTAAGCCATTTAGGACAGAAATGAGGAGGAATTTCTTCACCCAGAGAGTGGTGAACATGTGGAATTCTCTACCGCAGAAGGCAATAGAGGCCAATTCATTAAATATATTCAAGAAGGAGTTGGATATATTTCTTAAGGCTAAAGGGATCAAGGGATATGGGGAGAAAGCAGGGACAGGGTACTGAATTTGGATGATCAGCCGTGATCGCATTGAATGACGGAGCAGGCTCGAGGGGCCGAATGGCCTACTCCCGCTCCTATCTTCTATGTTTCTATGTTAAGTTAGCGCCGCCACTAACCTCCCGCTGAATTTCACAGGAGGCGTTGGCAGCGCCGCGCCCGGACGCGAGTTGCTTTGCGCCCCATTGGCGTCCTCTTAGGGCACTAACGGGAGGCGCAAAGCAACCGAATTTCCCCCCCTATATGTTTCAATGAGATCACCTCTCATTCTTTGAAACTGCAGAGAGTATCTGCCCAATCTACTCAATCTCTCCTCATAGGACAACCCTCTCATCCCTAGAATCAATCTAGTGAACCTTCGTTGCACCGCCTCTAAGGCAAGTATATCCTTCCTTAAATAAGGAGACCAGAACTGTGCACAGTACTCCAGGTGTGGTATCACCAAGGCCCTGTAGCAAGACTTCCTTACTCTTGTACTCCAACCCTCTAGCAATAAATGCCAACATGCCATTTGCCTTCCTAATTGCTTGCTGTATCTGCATGCTAACTCAAGTGCTGCAGAGGTTAAATATGAAGATATCAACAGCCCATCATACATAAAATGACTGATTAAGGACAATACACATGGATCTTCTAAGTGCACCGGGCTGCCTGCCAGAGAGCTTGCACACAATGTCGGAGATTATGGAGGATCCCAGCTCCAACTTGTCTGCTGTTTTCGTACTTGGCCAGAAAGCTTGCGCGCAATGTCGGAGAGCATGGTGGAGTCCAGCTCCAACTTGTGTACATCAAGATCACGCAGTCAACCATAGAGTGTATAGTCAGCTCTATGGGCACTGCAGGGGGGGATCAACAGCGAGGAAGCCTTGGAGGATACCCAGATCTGTAAGGCAGCAATCATTGAGGAGAGATTCTCCTGAGCCATCCCACCCCTCCCCAGAGCACCAAGAGTTACTCCTTCCATCTTACCAAGTCCTGACACCCACCATATCAATGCCCTCAAACAGTACCACTTCATGTATAGTCCTGTTACATCACTAAGATTATGAAGAACAACAGGTATACCAAAACAAAAAATTTTACTTCACTACTCCAACAGACTTCAGGAGTAAAAGTTCTCAATTGGGGAAAGACCAATTTTACTCAGCTGAGATGTGGTTTAAAAACAGCTACTTGAAAGTGACCAATCAAAGTTGTCTGCAGTCAAAGTGCACCTCCACTTTAAGAGGTGCAGGCTGTATTTAAATGGCGTCAGCAACACATGATATTGACGCACTCATTAGGTGAGCTGCCAATGAACAATGTGAGTACCACTGGCAGCCCACCTATTTTATTTAAATTATTAATTAGGCGAACCAACTTGGGGCCTTAGTTGCACCCACGTGATTCTGTGCCTGAAAACAGGCTTAAACCAATGTCTACCCTGAAATTTCTCAGGCTGCTGCAGAATATGGAAAATATTCTATGAGAAACTAATCTCATGATGCATGAATAGAACTGATTTGCTGTCCTACTGCCTGAGTGATTTTCTGCTCATATAATGTAGGATTGCCTTTTTAACATTATTTTTCCCTATAATTTAGCAGTATATAGCTAATCTTTTGTATATAGCTAACCTGTGCAAAATTGATCTACCCAGGGCTCTGTGAAATATGTTAAATAAATAAATGTTCTATTGCTTCTGTGATCACACCTATAGTGCCATCTCAGATGTGATATCTAGCAATCTAACCTTTGTTGCTTTTTGCTGTAAACTAATCTGAATGTATGACAGTTTTACATACAGTAGAGGGAACCTGCCTGCATGCTGCGTGAAGCAAAGGAAATTGAATATTTGAAGGGTAGCCATAAGTAAGCTAAGATTCACTCACTTTCATGGACTGAAAACAGCTGTAGATTAGAAGATTATTAACCATGGAAGCAAAGCACATGCTTTCACTTTGCTCAACTTGCCAAATATCTCATTTTGAAAAGACAAGAATAAATTGCAAGAAAACAATGTCACGGACAGCATTTTTCACTTTCCTGTCTGAATATTTTTATCTTGCTTAATACACTGAAATAGACAAATCAGTAACTCTGACAATCCATCACTGCTTGACTCATAAAAGAATAAGCTTTGATAAATGTGAAGTGCTGGAGAAAGATGTGCTTCAGGCTTCTTGATTCTTTGAAGGTTCCTCAGCTGAAGAATGAAATTACCATAATTTTATGTCTTTATTCAGCAGCGTATACAGCGTTATTCGTTTCAGTCTGGTGGAGGCAAGCAGTGGATGTACAGAATATATGACTTATATAAATGAGATTTTACAGCATTAAGCTGTTCTGTTACTTAAAAGTAATTCAAATATTGAAAACAAAGAACTTTCACAACTGAGCTTTTTGCCCCAAAAGTCCTTGAAGATGAATGTTTCCTCATATAGACTCTTTGTAACCCTTGATTATTTAAGAGTTTTGAAATGAAGCAAACTGCACATCATAGAGTAATCAGTATGCATATGCACGAATGCGCAGCACCTATGAAGTAGTAACACCTTTGATTCATTACTGTGATTTTGCCATGCAGTGAGTTCCCAGTCTCAAATAATCCATAAAAGGAGGTGCTGAACAGAGGAAACAAATCTCTTCAAAGACAGAAAAATTGGAAAGTGAGTCAACCCACCCTGCCTTCATGAACCTTCTAATTGTTAGTTGCAGAGAGATAGTAGCAAAGGCATGGGAACAGCCATCTGGCCTTCTTCTTGGTCAAGGATTGTTGGTGCATGGCGCTTGGGACCTTGGGACCTTGAAAAATGGGAAAAAACCTTCAAAAAAAATAAAAAGGGAGCAACATTTTTAGAAGAAGAAAGCATTTGGTACAATAATTACTTATCTGTTTCATCTATTTGCTTGTTGAATTGGGTTAGGCCACTATTGATACCTATCTAGAACAGTGCAACAATGGGACCTGCCAATGATAGTAATAGTTCCTTAAGAATAAATTTTCTAGAGTTCTATGTATTCCAAATTTCATAACTTATGCTGTGTTTAGTAATTCTAACATTCAGGTTCCTGGCAGCTCATGAAAGCATTCCAATTACAGTGTTGACTGGGACACTGGACTAATATTTTTAAGGTGCAACCTCAATACCCATTTACTGGCCAGGACTTCAAAGTGGTCTACGTCTCAAACTAATTCCTCCACGGCTTTAGAGAAATTAGAGTTTGAGAGCAGCACTCTAATATGAATGTCTAATTAACCTGTGAAAGTGATGATTTGAAGCAATAAATGAAGTAATGAAGTATTAAAGGGAACAAGTTGACCTCATTGCTCCTTCTGAAACCCATGGTTAAAAGAATTCTGAATAACTTTAACATCTTTCTATTTATTTTTAAATATTTTTGTTTCTTCTTGAATACTTTAGCTATGTTTTTCACTGGTCACTATTGTCAGGAATTACCTCGGTGAGTCTCCTAATCGGCCAATGTAACTTCAGTGGCAGATCGGCGGAAATTCCGCTTATACAGTGTTTCCAGGGTTTCCGCTGATCTTCTGCCAAAGTTACGATGGCCAGTCAAGAGATGACCACCCCCCACAATAGAAATTCACAGCATATATCTTAGCACCATCATAAACAGAGCAAGGAGATATCCTACGTTCACTGTTTCTAGCAACATCATAAAAGTGTTCTAAAAGAATGCATTTACAGCTTCCTTAGAAAGAAAGACTTCTAATTATATAACGCCTTTCATGACCTCAGGTCATCCGAAAGCACTTTACAGCCAATGAAGTACTTTTGAAGTGTAGTCACTGTTGTAACGTAGGAAACACAACAGCCAATTTGTGCACAGCAAGATCCCACGAATAGCAATGTGATAATGACCAGATAATTTGTTTTAGAGGTTGATTGAGGGATAAATATTGGCCAGGACACCAGGGATATCTCCCCTGCCCTTCTTTGATATAGTGCCAAGGGATCTTTTATGTCCACCTGTGAGAGCAGACATAGGGTTAACATCTCATCTGAAAGACAACACTCAAGAGTCAACAAATACAATAGCAAAATACTGCAGATGCTGGAAATCCAAAATAACAACAGAAAATGCTGGAAAAACTCAGCAGGCCAGGCAACATCCATGGAGAGAGAAATAGAGTCAACATTTCAGGTCGAAACCCTTCGTCAGGACTGAAAAAATACAGGAAATGAAACAGATTAAAAGGCCAGTTTGGGGGCTGGGAAATGGGGATGAGAGAACAAAAGAGAAGTGAAGAGACATTAAGAGGTATTCAAAATGAGACGAGATGGTGATAGGACTAGTGGAGAGACAAAAGACGGCTCTAGATTAGATGTGAAATGCGCTGGCAGAATGAGAGACAGCTGCCATGTGGGAGAGAAAAAAAGGGGGAAGGGCACAAAACAAAGGTGTGGATAAAAAAAATATCTAAAAATGTAATAGGGGCCGAGATTATGATCTGAAATGATTGAACTCGATATTGAGTCCGTGATATACCTATCAATTCAGTTCATGAAAAGCGACGAGTTAAGTTAGTAACTATAGGTTTTTATTGGCTAAATAACAGAGCCCACCCTCGTGGGTGATCGGATCCAACAAGGAGGAATACCAGCCAGTCGACCACCTTTATAGCTGGGCAAGCAGGCGGAGCCATGGGCGGAGTCAGCTGTGGTCAGCCCAGGTATAACAGCGTGACAAGAGGTGACCTTGTGTAGTGATACAACAGTGTAAACAGTGATAACCATAGTGTAACGATATAAACAGTGATAACCATAGTGTAACGATAGTGAACGATAAAAGTGGTTTACCACATTCACCCCTTGTTTAAATTTGAGTCCGGCGGGGTGAAGTGTACTACCAGTTCAGGTATGTCAGTCTGTCCGGAGGCCTCGTAAGCCTTTCTGACCGGCGCAGCAGCGGCGGCGGTGTTGCAGTATCCGATGTTAATGCTGGTGTCTGCGTGGTCGGCGAAGGCTCGTGGGGTTCCGGCATGCCGTCTACCTGGGCTGGATTTGGGGGGGGTGGTGGGGGGTAATGGTGGTGTCTCAGGGGTGCCCGAGGGTGCGAGGTCTCGTAAGGAGACTGTGTCCTCCCGCCCGTCTGGGTATGCCACATAGGCGTACTGGGGGTTGGCGTGCAGGAGGTCCACCCTCTCGACCAGAGGGTCTGTTTTATGGGCCCTCGCATGCTTTCGCAGCAAGACGGGCCCCGGAGAAGTCAGCCATGTTGGTAGCGAGGTTCCCGTAGTCGACTTCCTGGGGAAAACAAACATTCGTTCATGGGGGGTGGCGTTAATGGCAGTGCAAAGCAGTGACCGGATGGAATGCAGCGCTGCCAGGAGGACTTCCTGCCAGCGAGAGGTTGGGAGGCCCTTAGACTTTAAGGCTAAGAGAACGGCCTTCCAGACAGTCGCGTTCTCTCTTTCCACCTGGCCGTTCCCTCGGGGGTTGTAGCTGGTGGTCTTGCTTGCAGCAATACCTCTCGCTAGTAGGAACTGGCGAAGCTCCTCGCTCATGAAGGATGAGCCCCGGTTGCTATGTATATAGTTCGGGAACCCGTACAAGGCGAAGAGGTTGTTCAGGCATTTGATGACCGTGGTACTGGTCATGTCTGGGCAGGGGCAGGCAAAGGGGAAACGGGAGTACTCATCAATAATGTTGAGGAAGTACACATTACGGTCAGAGGACGGGAGGGGCCCCTTAAAATCGATGCTCAAGCGCTCGAAGGGGTGGGTGGCCTTGATCAGGCTTGCTCTGTCCGGCCTAAAGAAATGCGGTTTGCATTCGGCACAGGTTTGGCAGTTCCTGGTCATGGTCCTGACCTCCTCGATGGAGTAGGGCAGGTTGCGGGCCTTAATGAAGTGGTAAAGTCTGGTGACCCCAGGGTGGCAGAGGTCGTTGTGGAGGGTCTGCAGTCTATCAATTTGCGTGTTGGCGCATGTACTTCGTGATAGAGCATCTGGGGGTTCGTTCAGTTTACCAGGCCGGTACAAGATATCATAATCGTAGGTGGAGAGCTCGATTCTCCACCTCAAGACCTTGTCGTTCTTGATTTTGCCCCTCAGCTTGTTATTAAACATAAAAGCGACCGAACGCTGGTCGGTGAGGAGGGTAAATCGTTTGCCTGCCAGGTAATGCCTCCAGCGTCGTACTGCCTCCACGATCGCCTGGGCCTCCTTCTCGACCGAAGAGTGTCGGATCTCAGGGCCCTGGAGGGTCCTTGAGAAGAAGGCCACAGGTCTCCCCTCCTGGTTAAGGGTTGCAGCTAGGGCGAAGTCGGATGCATCGCTCTCCACTTGGAAAGGGATAGACTCATCCACCGCGTGCATTGTGGCCTTAGCAATGTCTCCCTTTATGAGGGAGAAGGCTGCGCATGCTTCTGCCGTCAGGGGGAAGGAGGTGGACTTCATGAGGGGTCTGGCTTTGTCCGCATAATTGGGCACCCATTGGGCATAGTAGGCGAAGAGCCCCAGGGTTCTCTTCAGCGCCTTTGGACAGTGGGGGAGGGGAAGCTCCATGAGGGGGCGCATTCTTTCGGGGTCGGGGCCGATGACTCCGTTCTCTACTACGCAGCCGAGGATGGCAAGACGCGAGGTGTTAAACACACATTTCTCCTTATTGTAGGTGAGGTTCAGCCGTTGGGCCGTACAGAGGAATCTCTCCAGATTAACATCATGGTCCTGCCGGTCGCGGCCGCAGATGGTGACGTTATCTAGATAAGGGAACGTGGCACGCAGCCCGTTCTGGTCAACCATCCGTTCCATCTCCCTTTGGAAGACCGAAACCCCGTTGGTGACGCCGAAGGGAACCCTAAGGAAGTGGTAGAGGCGGCCATTCGCCTCGAAGGCGGTATACTGGCGGTCCTCAGGATGGATAGGGAGTTGGTGATAGGCCGACTTAAGGTCGATGGTAGAGAATACCCGGTATTGTGCGATCTGATTGACCATATCAGATATGCGGGGAAGGGGGTATGCGTCCAGCTGGGTGTACCGGTTTATGGTTTGGCTGTAGTCGATGACCAGGTGGTTTTTATTGCCGGTCTTAACGACTACGACCTGGGCACGCCAGGGGCTGGTGCTCCCCTCGATGATGCCCTCCTTCAGGAGACGCTGCACCTCAGAGCTAATAAAAGCTCTGTCCCCGGCGCTGTACCGCCTGCTCTTGGTAGCGACGGGTTTACAGTCGCGGGTGAGGTTAGCGAACAGGGAGGGGGGCGGGACCTTGAGGGTGGATAGGCCGCAGGTGGTACGCGGTGGGCGGTTTAAAAGCTGCTGGTTGTTGACTGTGAGTGGGGGGAGGGGTTCACCGTATGCCAAAGTGACACTTTGGAGGTGGCATTGGAAATCCAGCCCTAGTAGGACGGCAGCGCAGAGCTGGGGCAGGACGAGAAGTTTAAAATTTTTATACTCCGTGCCCCTAACCGACAGGGTCACAACACAGTAGCCGCTGATGTCTGTAGAATGGGACCTCGACGCCATCGAGATCCGGTTGCGCGTTGGCCGGACAGTGAGGGAGTAGTGGCTCACCGTGTCTGGATGGATGAAACTCTCCGTGCCTCCGCTGTCGAACAGGCAGGTCGTGGCGTGGCTGTTTACTTTGATGTCCATCATGGACTTGGACAGGTGATGCGGGCGAGCTTGGTCAAGTGTGACGGAGGCTAGTGTATGGCTGAGCGAGCTGCTGTAGTCTGCGGGTGAGGCGGTGGTCGGGTCTGGAGACAAGGTGGCGGTCGAGTGTGGTGAACAAAATGGCGGTGCCCACGACGTTGAATAAGATGGCGGAGAAGATGGCCGCCCCCACAACTCACATGAGGCACTGCCGGCGTCGGTGGCCTTGATCAAAGATGGCCGCCCCCACGACTCACACGAGGGGATACTGGCATCTGTGGCCTTGATGAAAGATGGCCGCCCCCACAACTCGCATGAGGCACTGCTGGCGTCTGTGGCTTTCCCCCTGCAGGCCTTCGCGAAGTGGCCTTTCTTGTGGCAGTCGGAGCAGGTCGCGTTTCTTGCAGGGCAGTGCGCCCTCGGGTGTTTCGCCTGGCCACAGAAGAAGCAGCCGGCGGCCCGATCGCGGGGCTCCGATGTCGCAGCCGGTACCGGGTGTGGCGGTCCCGATCGGTTCCGGGACACCGACGCTGTGGTAGGTCCCAGAGGCGGCGGTGCGAGGGGTATTGCGGCCGGGGTCGGGCCCGAATCCCAGGGTCGCGCAGCACAGTACCTGGAGTATGCCTCGAGGTCCCAATGGGCCACTTCCAAGGAGCGAGCGAGGGTAGCAGCTGTTTTCAGGTCGAGGTCCTTTGATTCCAGCAGTCTTTGCCGTGAGTAGTCTGACCGAAGGCCTTTCACGAAGGCGTCTCGGATGTTTCCATCTGTATGTTCCGCAGCTGTTACGGCTTTAAAGTCACAGTCCCTGCCGAGTATTTGCAGCGCCCGTAAGAAATCATCAACCGACTCTCCTGGCTGTTGCGAGCGGGATCTTAGGAGATGCCTGGCATACATTGAGTTTACAGGGCTCCGATACTGTTCTTTTAGCAGGTTGAGGGCGTCCTCGTATGTGGCAATGTCCCGGATGAGTGCAAATACTTTAGGGCTCACCTGAGCGGTCAGAACTCTTAGTTTGGATGCCGGAGGCATGCCGGATTCTCCCAGGTAGGCTTCGAAGCAGCTCAGCCAGTGTTCGAAGTCGAGGGCTGAATTCGCAGCCTGTGGGTTTAGATCCAGGTACGGCGGCCAGAGGGCTCGTAGCCAGGCCGGCTGCTGGGGCTGTTGTAGATGGCCGTTTGGCTGAGGCTGTACGTCTGACTGGTCGTTTGGCTGCTCCGTTGTAGACATTTCAAAATTTAGCCAATAAAATTGATATACCTATCAATTCAGTTCATGAAAAGCGACGAGTTAAGTTAGTAACTATAGGTTTTTATTGGCTAAATAACAGAGCCCACCCTCGTGGGTGATCGGATCCAACAAGGAGGAATACCAGCCAGTCGACCACCTTTATACCTGGGCAAGCAGGCGGAGCCATGGGCGGAGTCAGCTGTGGTCAGCCCAGGTATAACAGCGTGACAAGAGGTGACCTTGTGTAGTGATGCAACAGTGTAAACAGTGATAACCATAGTGTAACGATATAAACAGTGATAACCATAGTGTAACGATAGTGAACGATAAAAGTGGTTTACCACAGTCCGGAAGGCTGTAAAGTGCCTAATCGGAAGATGAGGTGCTGTTCCTCGAGCTTACGCTGGGTTTCCGTGGAACAATGCAAGATCCCAAGTACGGTGAGGTCTGAGTGGGAATGGGGCGGTGAATTAAAATGACAGGCAACCAGAAGCTCGGGGTCACCCTTACGGACTGAACGGAGGTGTTCCGCAATGCGGTCACCCAATCTGCGTTTGGTCTCCCCAATGTAGAGGGGACCACATCGTGAGCAGCGAATACAGTATACTAGATTGTAAGAAGTACAAGTAAATCGCTGTTTCACCTGGAAGGGGTGTTTGGGGCCCTGGACACTGGGAAGGGGGGGAGGTATAAGGACAGGTGTTGCACCTCCTGCGCTTGCACGGGAAGGTGCCGGGTGAAGGGGAAGGGGTGCCGGGGGTGATAGAGGAGTGGACTAGGGTGTCTCGGAGGGAGCGGTCCCTACGGAATGCTGAAAGGGGAGGGGAGGGGAAGATGCGTTTGGTGGTGGGATCATGTTGGAGGTGGCAGAAATGGCGGAGGATGATCCGTTGAATGTGGAGGCTGGTGGGGTGAAAGGTGAAGACAAGGGGAACCCTATCGTGGTTCCGGGAGGGAGGGGCAGGGGTGAGGGCAGACGTGCAGGAGATAGAACGGACACGGTCGAGGGCCGTGTCAACCACAGTAGAGGGGAACCCTTGGTTGAAGAAAAAGGAAGACATGTCGGAAGCACTGGTGTGGAAGGTGGCATCGTCGGAGCATATGCGGCGGAGACGGAGAAACTGAGAGAATGGAATAGAGTCCTTACAGGAGGCGGGGTGGGAGGAAGTGTAGTCCAGGTAGCTGTGGGAGTCAGTGGGCTTGTAGTGAATGTTGGTCAATAACCTAGCCCCAGAGATGGAGACGGAGAAGTCGAGGAGGGGAAGGGAAGAGTCAGAGATGGACCATGTGAAGGCGAGGGAAGGGTGGAAATTGGAGGCAAATTGAATGAAATTGTCTAGTTCAGGGCGAGAGCAGGAAATGGCACCGATACAGTCATCAATGTATCGGAAAAAGAGGTGAGGGAGGGGACCCGAGTAGGACTGGAACAAAGAGTGTTCCACATATTCCACGAAAAGGCAGGCATAGCTAGGACCCATGCGGGTACCCATAGCAACACCTTTGATTTGGAGGAAATGAGTGGAGTCAAAGGAGAAGTTGTTCAATGTGAGAACAAGGTCAGCCAGGCGGAGGAGGGTGGTGGTGGATGGGGACTGGTTGGGCCTCTGTTCAAGGAAGAAGCGGAGCGCCCTCAGGCCATCCTGGTGGGGGATGGAGGTGTACAGGGATTGTACGTCTTGGAAACGGTGGTTTGATGTTCGGTAGTGGGGTCATGGTCCAGGTGGAGGTAGGAGAAGGTGTCGGAGAGTTGGCATTCAGCTTCCGCTAGGTAGAGGTCGGCTCGCCAAACAACAACAGCACCACCCTTGTCAGCAGGTTTAATGACAATGTCGGGGTTGGATCTGAGAGAATGGATTGCTGCAAGTTCAGAGGGAGTTAGGTTGGAGTGAGTGAGGGGAGCAGAGAAATGGAGACGGCCGATGTCACGGCGGCAGTTAGCAATGAAAAGATCTAGAGAGGGTAAAAGGCCAGGGGGAGGGGTCCAGGTAGAACGAGAATTCTCAAAGCGGGTGAAAGGGTCAGCCGTACGGGGGGAAGATTCCTGGTCAGAGAAGTGGGCACGGAGACGAAGGCGGCGGAAAAAGAGCTCAACATCGTGCCGAGCTCGAAATTCATTGAGGTGGGGGCATAAGGGGATGAAGCTCAGGCCTTTGCTGAGGACTGATCGTTCGGGGTCAGAGAGGGGAAGGTCAGAGGGGATAGTGAAAATGCGGCAGGTGGTGAGATTGGGAGAAGGGGGGTCAGAGGAAAGTGAAAGGGAAGAAGGTTCCGGATGGGCGTTGGTGTTCAAGAGTTGATGAAGCTTGCGATCCTTGACATCGGAAAGGAAGAAAGAAAGTTTTTTGTTGAAGCGTCGGATGAGTCGAACGATGAAATGAAATTGTGGACCCGAACAGCTTTGAGATAGGGTACATCGGTGCTGCTGAAGAGAAAGCTCGAGAGTGTTCATGTGGCGCCGCATGGCGTTGAGCATGGATCTCAAGATGCGGCGAGGGCAGTAGTTCGATATTTGTAATCCTGGGTGGATCCGAAACACGAAGGGTGGAAGTTTAGTTGGAATCCACGTGGAATAATTCGAAACCAGAGACAGTTGCTGAGGAAAATGATGTGTCTGTGAAACCGAGTCTTGGCAGATACCTGATCAAACACGAGACGGGAAACTGAAAGCAATGAAGAAGAACAAGGTTGAAGAGCCAAACGGAGATCCCGTCGAAGAGAAGAGCAGAACTTCTTCAAGGTAGGCATTCCTAGAAGAGGTGTGACAGTGAACCAAACACTAGTACGATAGCAAAATACTGCGGATGCTGGAAATCCAAAATAACAACAGAAAATGCTGGAAAAACTCAGCAGGCCAGGCAACACTCCTTCAGTCAGCCTAGATTTTTTTGTGTTCAAGTCTCTGGAGTGGGACTATGAATCCACAACCTTCTGACTCAGAGGCGACGTGCTGCCCGCTGAGCCATGACTGACACCTGTAGACATCAAAGGACATTTCCATTATGTTTATAGTGTTGCTCACACATAGCTAACAGAGTGAATCTTCCCCTATTGTTTTTGAAATAGTGAGTATTGGTGATAACTTGTTTGGAGGAGTTAATTAACTTGGAAACACAAATAACCTAATTACACACACATTCATTAACCTAGGATATTTCAGCAACTGTCACTTTAACAGTGTGTGCTAATTTCACTGCCTTAAACTGCCAGGCTCAATACCTCCTGCGAGCCAACTAGCCTGATGTCATCGACAGCACTGTTTCAACAAAAAAATAACTAAAGGATTAACAGAAGGCAAGAGTGACACGGGGGCTTGGAATAGAAACATAGAAGATAGGAGCAAGAGTAGGCCATTCGGCCCCTCGAGCCTGCTCCACCATTCAATGCGATCATGGCTGATCATCCAAATTCAGTACCCGGTCCCAGCTTTCTCCCCATATCCCTTGATCCCTTTAGCCTTGAGAAATATATCTAACTCCTTCTTGAATATATTTAATGAATTGGCCTCTACTGCCTTCTGTGGTAGAGAATTCCACAGGTTCACCACTCTCTGGGTGAAGAAATTCCTCCTCATTTCTGTCCTAAATGGCTTACCCCTTATCCTTAGACTGTGACCCCTGGTTCTGGACTCCCCAGCCATCGGGAACATCCTTCCTGCATCTAGTCTGTCCAGTCCTGTCAGAATTTTATAAGTTTCAATGAGATCCCCTCTCATTCTTCTAAACTCCAGCGAGTATAAGCCCAATCGACCCAATCTCTCCTCATATGTCATTCCTGCCATCCCAGGTATCAGCCTGCTGAATCTTCGCTGAACTCCTTCCATGGCAAGAACATCCTTCCTCAGATAAGGCGACCAAAACTGCACCCAATATTCAAGATGTGGTCTCACCAAGGCCCTGTACAACTGCAGCAAGATATCCTTGTTCCTGTTCTCAAACCCTCTCGCTACGAAGGCCAAAATACCTTTTGCCTTCCTAACCGCCTGCTGCACCTGCATGCTTACCTTCAGCGACTGGTGCACAAGGACACCCAGGTCTCGTTGCACTTCCCCTTCTCCCAATCTATTGCCATTCAGGTAATAATCTGCCTTCCTGTTTTTGCTACCAAAGTGGATAATCTCACATTTGTCCACGTTATATTGCATCTGTCATGCTTCTGCCCAATCACCCAACCTGTCCAATTCATCCTAGAGTTTCTCGGCATCCTCCTCACAGCACACACACCCACCCAGCTTTGTGTCATCTGCAAATTTGGAGATATTACATCTAGTTCCCTTGTCTAGATCATTAATATATATTGTGAATAGCTGGGGTCCAAGGACCGATCCCTGCGGTACCCCACTAGTCACTGCCTGCCACTCGGAAAAAGACCCGTTTATTCCAACTCTTTGCTTTCTGTCTGCCAACCAGTTCTCTATCCAAGTCAGTACCTTGCCCCCAATCCTATGTGCCTTAACTTTACATGCCAATCTCTTATGCGGGACCTTATCGAAAGCCTTCTGAAAGTCCAAATACACCACATCCACTGGTTCTCCCTTATCTATTTTACCAGTTACATCCTCAAAAAATTCCAGCAGATTAGTCAAGCACGATTTACCCTTTGTAAATCCATGTTGACTTTGTCCGATCCTGTCACTGTTTTCCAAGTGCTCTGCTATTACATCTTTTATAATGGGCTCTAGCATTTTCCCCACTATCGATGTCAGGCTTACCGGTCTGTAATTCCCCGTTTTCTCTCTACCACCTTTTTTGAATAGTGGGGTAACATTAGCTACCCTCCAATCCATGGGTACTGTTCCAGATTCCATCGCATGTTGGAAGATGATCAGCAATGCATCTAATATTTCTAGGGCCACTTCCTTAAGTACCCTAGGATGTAGATTATCAGGCCCTGGGGATTTATCGGCCTTCAATCCCATCAATTTCCTTAACACCACTTCCCTACAAATACTGATTTCATTCAGTTCCTCCCTTTCATCAGATCCTACGTTTCCCGACATCTCTGGGAGGTTATTTGTGTCCTCCTTTGTGAAGACAGAACCAAAATATATATTTAATTGGTCTGCCATTTCTTTGTTCCCCTTTATAAATTCCCCTGATTCTGACTGCAAGGGACCTATGCTTGACTTCACCAATCTTTTTCTCTTCACATATCTATAAAAGCTTTTACAGTCAATTTTCATGTTCCCTGCAAGCTTACTCTCATATTCTATTTCCCCTTCTTAATTAACCCCTTTGTCCTCCTTTGTTGAATCCTAAACTGCTCCCAATCCTCAGGTTTACTGCTTTTTCTGGCCATTTTATATGTCCTTTCCTTGGATCTTATGCTATCCCTTATTTCCCTTGTTAGCCACGGTTGAGTCACCTTTTTTGTTTTATTTTTATGCCAAACTGGGATGAACAAATTCTGTAGTTCATCCATGCGGTCTTTGAATGTTTGCCATTGCCTATCCACCGTCAACCCTTTGAGTGACATTCCCCAATCAATCCTACCCAACGCGCGCCTCAGACCATCGTAGTTTCCTTTATTTAAATTCAGGACCCTAGTCTCTGAGTCAACAACTTCATTCTTCATCTTACTGAAGAATTCTATCATATTATGATCGCTCCGACCCAAGGTGCCTCGTACAACAAGATTGTTAATTAATCCTTTCTCGTTACATAATACCCAGTCTAAGATGGCCTGATCCCTGGTTGGTTCCTCGACATATTGGTCCAGGAAACCATCCCGTAAACACTCCAGGAATTCCTCCTCCACAATATTGTTACTAATTTGGTAGCCCAATTTATATGTAGATTAAAGTCACCCATGATGAATGCTGTGTCCTTATTGCACGCTTCTCTAATTTCCCTTTTAATGCCATCCCCAACCTCCGCATTACTGTTTGGTGGTCTATATACCACTCCCACTAATGTTTTCTGCCCCTTGGTATTTCTCAGTTCTACCCATACAGATTCCACATCATCAGAGCTAATATCCTTCCTTACAATTGTGTTAATCCCTTCTTTAACCAGCAATGCTACCCCACCTCCCTTCCCTTTTTGCCTATCTTTCCTGAATATTGAATACCCCTGGATGTTAATTTCCCAGCCTTGGCCACCCTGGAGCCATGTTTTTGTAATCCCAATCAAATCATAATCGTTTATTACATTTTACATTTACATTTTCATCTCTGGGATATAAGTCCAGCCCTAATGAATGACTTGAAAGTCTCCTATCTTTGCCAGCTGTGTGACCGGTGGGCTGCGGGTGGAAAATGAGAGCGCCTGGGTTACACGCTGGCTCCAACTCCCCGGGATCTCTGGCAGCCCAGCTTGCCTCCAGGCTCGTAAGATGGTAGGTCGGGTGGAGTCAGTTCTCAAGAGGGGGTGAATTTCTGGCTGCAGGTGATTTAAGTATCATGGGCTTGCACTGACATCCTTTTATTGAGCATAAAGAAAACCCAAAAAACAGTTTCTTATCTATAAATTTTCTTCTCTCCTAAAGCCGTTAACTTCTTCATGGGGAACAGTTCAACAGATGTCAGTTCCTTCTCTGAACTCATGCAAGTAGCCATTGTTCTGTAAAGAGGCTTAACAATAAGGGTCAACAAGCTATTTGATCACAAGGGCATTACAGCTAGCCTGATTCTAACCTTGCCACACCCTGCGACGTTGAGCAAATGTTGCTGGATAGCGATCAAACGCAGGAACTCTTGGCTAGTTTTCACGTCCTCAAACCAAGGGTGCTGGGGCTAATTGTACCACTGATACTACATCCTTAGCTGAAATTACATAATGCAGACCAGGGAGGAAACCTGAGACTCAGTTATTCATTGGAGAAATTTAGAGGCACCAAGGAGCTGAAAACCATGGGCTAGAAATTAATCTACTTACCACCACTCCGTAGTGCCATGAAATGGCGGAAAAATGGTGGCCAACGCTCTTTCACCAGCTGGTGGCGGGTCCCGCGGCCACCGCCATTTTCCTCCTTCCCTTTGCGCTGCCAGTAACGGGCAACGCCGACTTAGCATCACCATCCGAACTTCGACCCTAGCGCTGGGTCCTAAGCATGCCAGGTAAACCTGGCGTACAAGCAGGCTGACAGTGACAATGTCAGCACCTCTTAAAGGGACACACACATCATTCAGGCATGTTTGGATTTAAGCTTTTGGGCTGTTTTTTTTAATTTTACTGAAGTAGTGGCTTGCTGCAATAGATGTTAAAAGTTTTTTTTAAGTGTGTAGGGAGTGCTGCTGGATGCTTGCAAGGCCTCAGATGGTAAAGGAAGGCCTCTGAGAAGACAGAAAATGCTGCAAGTATTTATGAGGTCAGGCAACATCCATGGAGGTTGAGATGCTGCCTGACCAGCTGAGTATTTCCAGCATTTTATGCAGTCATTTCAGATTTACAGCATCCACTCAGAGAGGGAAGAGGGAGACATAGAAGAGGAAGAAGCCGAAGAGGAGGAAGCAGAAGGAAGGATGCAACCCAGACAGCCCCTTCCTGGCCAGGATATCTGGAATGGAATCATCCACCTGCAGCACCAGTGACCACAACCCCAATTCCCGTTTCTACCTTTATCCCACACCTTACCTTCCCTCTGTTACTGACCATCACAATGCATTCTTGGCCACAATGTTGAAATAAAAGCCACCACAAAGCATACCTTCCAAACCAACTTTATATATCTACCCATTCAATATGCCATCAAGAAATCAACTCATCACCCTTATGCATTCTCTTAGTGACTGTCTTCTGTGTGCCTTTGCCTATCCTACTGATGTCACGCAGTGCTACCCCAGTGACTGCAGCATGGCTGGTGGAAGGCTGCTGACTTTCAGTGGGGACACTGCAAATGGCCTTGCTGGTCAACTTTGCGGAGCTGCTGGCTGGGAGTTTCAAATCGAGTGATGGTGTTTCTTCTTCTTCTTCACTCTCCTCTCCCTCTTCTTGGTCAACCATTGGCTGGGCAGGCTGCATTTCTTGGGTGGGTGAAATGAGGAAGGCACAAGGGTGGAGTTGTGGCGGCGGGCGGGTAGGAAAGCAAAAGGTGTTTGCCTGAAGGAAGATAACATATGATGATACCAACACCTTTTATCCTTTCAGCCCCGTCGCTGGCCAAGGGCTCAGTCATGCCAAGAATGGCCTGCACCGTCTCCTCCAAGGGGGTGAGGTGAGGCTAGGAATGGGAGATGTGCCTCGTGATTGGTGCAGATTGTTGGTAGGTGAGTGATTGGGTGTGCGGGTCATGCATTTAGCAGTGTGTGAGGCTAGTGGTGCAGTTGGTAGAAGACAGCTTTTTTAGATGCATTCACTGACCTTGACCAGTGGTCTGAGGTCATGAAGCTTCTTTGGGCACTAGAGCCAGGTAGTGGGGGTGAAACTGCTGGCAGTGATGGCCTCGGTAATGTAGTCCCACATCCTTCGTCCTGGAGGGTCTCCTGGCTCCTGTGGGTAGAGGACCTGTCTTGCAGTGTTGACCCCCTGCACAAAGCTGGAGTTCTACGTGCGAGACCCTGGGTGGCCCTTCCCTGGCTTGCTGAGCCATTTGTATCAGTGCTGAAGCAGTTTTCCCATTTTTTGAGGGTCAGAAGGGAATTCAGCTTTAAGAGCTGAATAATCACATTTGGGACTTCTTTATAATGTAAATTTTTTTTGAACGGCAGTAAGGGTTGAAAACTTCATTTTTTCGCTGCATTTTAATTTTTATTATTTCTGAGTGCATTGCTCCCTTAATTCATAGCCCTTTTAATTGCCCACAATTCGAAATGAGCTCCACAGCCTCACTCCCAGAGAAGTGCGCAGCTCGAACGCCACTTCAGGACGGGAAATTCGCTCCGGTGGCCTCCACTAACACCACCAGGAGGGTGTTGCACGGAAGGTTAGCACTGCACCACCAATCTCCAGCACCCCAGACAAATTTATTCTTCTTAGCGTTGCGGCTATTTTCAGCGACCGTTAACTTCAGTTGCTGGTGTCACCGGCAACTTTCGTGGCGAACACGAATTTCTAGGCCCATAAATTTAAAGGAGAAGGTAAGTCTACACAGCAGTACTGTGTGACACTGCATTTTGCTGACTTCAACGCCTTCTGATTGGCATCCAGGATCAGCACAGGTACTAATCTGGAGGATTTTCAGTGAAGTTGCTCACTTAAAAGCCTCATCTCTGACATTAGCTGACAGGAGTGGGTTGACATGAATAGAAATATAATTATTCACCATGAGATAAGAGATGTTGCAGCAATTTTTTGACAATCTCCAGGATGCTTATCTTCTCCTTTTAAAAAATAGTTAAATCACAATTCCTTGTAACCTTTCAAAAGCAGTTCTGTTGGTTAGATTTATTTTTACATGAAATAGATGTTGGTCTTCCTTTTAAGGCTAATATGCTATAATAATTGTGCCTTATTGATGCCATATTACTCACGTTTTTAACATGATACCCTCTTGCAGGTAACGTGGTTTTAGTTGCATTGTGTAATCTTTTTAAACACAGGAACTCACTCTGTGATCCTTATCATTTGTACACAATATCTTTTCCAGATGCATCCCAATTGTGGGTCATGTTCTGTACTTTATCAAAGTTGTTTTCTGAAATAGAACCAGCATCTGGAGTGGAAGCAATGAATAACAGGCTGCTATTTGACTGCTTCATAAAGTAATGCATTGGGCTATTCCAGTGGACTGTGTGCTGAGTGTCTGTTGAAAGCTTCCCCCATAGATTCATTCTTTAGTATTTACTTCATCGGAGACATGTGGCTCCCTGTGTCACACAAAGCTGATAGGATGATGATGACCAGTCCTTTTTTTCACCTAAGGGGCTCAAGGCTAATATACCAATCTACAACTGAGAACTCTGGAAGTTCTCTTCATTCTTACCCACTACGTGGATCTCTGGTTTTTATCCACAAGGTCATTGCTGTCAAAACGCCAAGCAGAATAAGTGGTTTCACTAACGCTTTTGAGAAGCTCTGTTCACATACTTTATTCAATCAAGTCTGGCTGAAGAGATCTATATCTCTATCTATGTAAAGGTTGACTTCTTAGTTAACTGAAACATTATTTATACTTTCAGTGAATTCACAGTAACACAGAGCTGAGATTTTAATCTTGTTGATACCAGAAATGTGTTTTTCTATTCCTTCTATTATTCGATTTCTATTCCTTCAATTGTGTGTGTACAAGAGTTGTATATGAAAGTCATCTGAAGCCCTCAATTATATTACTGCCTTCTCTTCCCTTCTTGATATATTGACCCGGAATTTTCTGGATCACACTTTCACAGCAATTACTCCGATCTTGATGATGGAAACCTACGGCAACATTTCTTGCTGAGCTCATTTGCCTACGCTGGAACAAAAAAACTGGTGTGAAACAAATACAAGTGCAGACCCACCATTAGGAGTAATAGCGAGTGGGCTGCTGTCTTCTGCCATGGCACCTCACTTTCAGAGCTTTTTGGCTCTGCTGCTCATCCTCTGCGTCCATTACTATTACACAACAGGGGTATGCCCATTGGGAAGGCCATTCCAGCTGCTTAATCCTTCTTAACATATGGGGTGGGGGAGGGTTCAAAAATAATGTTGGGTACACTGAGGCTGACAGCAATTATGTGCAAATTTCCTTGGGGAAAAATATTGCTCTTACTCTGTAGTTATGCTGAAAAGTTCCAGGAAATTCTGGGCTATTGTTATTTATAACAAATATTTTTGCAATTTTTAGAAGTGAGGAATCATGCTGAAAGGAAGTGTGGGTTGAGAAGTTAGTGCTACAA
Source organism: Somniosus microcephalus (assembly GCF_052327205.1). Classification (NCBI taxonomy): domain Eukaryota; kingdom Metazoa; phylum Chordata; class Chondrichthyes; order Squaliformes; family Somniosidae; genus Somniosus; species Somniosus microcephalus. The sequence continues at coordinate 80,907,203 of NC_140993.1, read as the reverse complement.
AATAGTAGCCCTGATTCTAACCTACGCTCCCTTCGAGTGTGGCTCCCTGCGGGGTACACAGGAATAATGAGTTCACCTTGAACTGTAGCATTGAGATAGTTGATCTAGATAGCTCTAGGTCTGGGTAGCTTTCTTCAGTTTCTTTAATTATGTGCATTGCATTATTGCACAATAGCTAAGCTGGTGAGGCATTACCAGAAATAGCAGATGATGCTAGTACTACTGTGTCTGGCTAACATTGTACCATTGTTAAAGAAAATACAAAGATATGAGTGGTATCTGTAATGCTTCCTACTATTAACTTAAATGTACAGGATGCCTTCAGCTTCTAGCCTGTTTCCCTCAGAGCAGAAGCAGACATGTTACCAAGCTCAGGTAGTGCGTTGGGCTTGGCTGAGTTAGATTAAATCAATTTATTAGAAAATAGGAACAGGTTAAGAAAGCAGTACAGCAGGCTTAATTTTGCATACAGTGACAGAATGGGGGAAAAATTCAGTTGTTTGCGCCTCCCTTAAGAGGGCGCTAATGGGGCGCAAAGTAACTAGCGCCCGGGCGCGGCAATGTTTGCGGCGCTCGTGAAATTAACTACACATTTTGCAGCGGCGCTAAACAATACCGCCACGATCTCCTGCGCCGGCAGATCATGTCATCAGTCGAGTGAACAACGCCCCGGTAGGGCCCCGGACAGAATATTGAGTGGCGCCCCCTGCCTTACTGCCTGCCGCTAGCAACGACAGGTTGAGGGGAGCATTTTGCTGTCAGAAAGGGACTGGGGAAGCGTTATTTAAAGGCGACCGCTTCCTGCCTTTTTTTGTTGGTGACATTTTTGCACCACGCATTCTGAGAGAGAGAGAGAGACTTCTGGAGAGATTCAACGCTGTGTGAAGGAGTTTTGGGTACTGAGCAGCACTATGCAGGTTCATTTTGATTTGCCCTTCCTTGCTTCGCCAGCGCCCTGAGGTAACGCCTCGCTCCTCGGCCTTTGCGCCTTAAGACAGGTGTGAAGCGCCTGATTTAGCGCTCCAATCACCTCCAGGGGCGATAAAAGCCAAGTTTGCGTCGGAGGCGATAATTAGTGCCAGGCGCTAAACTTTGCGCACGGCCAATAATGGCGCCCTAAAAGGGGCGCTAATGAATTTTTCCCGATTCTTAAATCAAATAAAACAACAGTAATTAGCCAAATACCGCGCTACACATATGATAACATTTTTAGTTCCTGGAATACTCTTAGAACTTAAGAACATAAGAATTTGGAGCAGGAATAGGCCATACGGCCCCTCGAGCCTACTCTGTCATTCAATAAGATCATGGCTGATCTTTGACCTCAATTCCACTTTCCCGCCCGATTTCCATATCCCTTGATTCCCCTAGAGTCCAAAAATCTACCTATCTCAGCCTTGAATATACTCAACGATTCAGCATCCACAGCCCTCTGGGGTAGAAAATTCCAAAGATTCACAACCCTCTGAGTGAAGAAATTCCTCCTCATCTCAATCTTAAATGGCCAACCCCTTATCCTGAGACTATGCTCCCTAGTTCTAGACTCTCCATCCAGGGGAAACAATCTCTCATCATCTACCCTGTCAATCCCCTTCAGAATCTTATATGTTTCAAGGTCTTGCAGCACTGCTGGAAGAAAGATCCCCTGCTTTGATGATAAGGCTACAGAAATCTTGCCACAGGTGAGTTCTCATTTTTCCTTGAGATGCCCTTTAAGATCATGGGACAAAGATCATGGGACAAAGAACATGTCAGGACGCAACACTGATGCCAGTAGCACATATAGCTGCATCAAGAGGGGTAAGGTTGAAGCCCACAACATCAGCTCATATTTATGCACTGTACCGACTAAAACTATAATGATCTCTTCCCTTACCCGCATATTCCTCAACTTTCTCTGCACATTCCCGGTTACCCATTACACTACACTATGCACTATCCAGCACATTCCTGCCCAGCACCACCTTCTTCAGCGTAAGGATATACAAGACAGCCCACTGTCAACTCCTTCCATGACCAGCACTTGCATGCTAGATTTTAATGTCTTCACAATTCCAACGGAAACTATCTTCACACGTAGGGGTATAATATGCAAATCATTCAGACTCTGCACAGTTTCATGTGGCAGTCCAGCCTAAGAGGAGCTTTCAGAAGGTAAGTTTTTATTTATTTTTGTGGAGCCTGGAGGAGCCAGAGTGACTCTCTGGAATCCACAAAATCACCCTGAGTTGCTGCTGCACCAGTGCGCCTCTCCTGAGATCGGACTCCACCCCGGACCTTCCTTTTTCAGGGTATGGAGGCTGGCCGAGGCACCAGATATAGTGGTGCCCTGGAGCCAGTGGGCTGCCCCAAGGTGCTTGTTTTCTGCCCACAATTGGCAGCTATATGTGAATGAAGCCCAGCCCTCAAAGTGAACCAAGCTTCCTGCTGGTAGAAAGAGGGATGAGGTCCTGCAACAAGAATTTAGGGATCTAGATAGCAAATTAAAAAGCAGGACCTCAAAGGTTGTAATCTCTGGATTACTCCTGGTGCCATGTGCGAGTGAGTATAGAAATAGGAGGATAGAGCAGATGAATGCGTGGCTAAAGAGTTGGTGAAGGAGGGAGGGCTTTAGTTTCCTAGATCACTGGGTCTGTTTCTGGGGAAGGTGGGACCTGTCCAAGTCAGACAGGTTGCACCTGAACCGGAATGGGACCAACATCCTTGCGGGGAGGTTTGCTAGTGCTGTTGGGGGGGTTTAAACTAATTTGGCAGGGGGATGGGACTCGGAGTGGAGCTATAGTAGGGGGTGATGCACAGCCAAATATAGAGGAAAAAACAAGTCAGTCTGGAAGGCAGAGCAAATATGTAATGGCACAAGGGAGTGTGGCAAGACTGGATGGCATTTATTTTAATGCAAGGAGTCTTGCGAGTAAGGCAGATGAATCGAAGGTGTTGATGAACACATAGGAGTATGATATTGTTGCTATCACAGAGACATGGTTGAGGGAGGGGCAGGACTGGCAGTTTAATATTCCGGGGTATATAATCTTCAGGCGAGACAGAGGGTGGTGTAAAAGAGGAGGGGGTGTCACAATATTAATCAAGGAGTCAATTACTGCTGTAAGGAGGGATGATATCTTAGCAGGTTCCTCTAATGAGGCCATATGGGTAGAACTTAAAAACAAAAAAGGGGCAAGCACTTTGCTGGGAGTGTACTATAGGTCCCCAAACAGTCAGGGGGAGATAGAGGAACAGATATGTAAGCAAATCTCAGAGAAGTGCAGAAATAATAGGGTAATAATAGTAGGGGATTTCAACTTCCCCAATATTAACTGGGATAGTCAGAGTGTGAAAGGCTTAGAGGGTGCGGAATTCTTTAAGTGCATCCAGGAGAGCTTTTTGAGCCAACATGTAGAAAGTTCTACAAGAGAGGGGACGGTACTGGACCTAATTCTAGGGAATGTAGCCGGGCAAGTGGCAGCAACGTCAGCAGGAGAGCATTTTGGTGACAGTGACCATAATTCGGTGTGATTTAAGGTAGTCATGGAAAAGGACAAAGATGGACCAGAAATAAAGGTTCTAAATTGGGAGAAGACCGATTTTAATATGATAAGGCAGGGTCTAGCCAAAGTGGACTGCGATCAGTTACTTGTAGGAAAATCCACATCCGAGCAGTGGGAGTCATTCAGAAAGGAAATAGAGAGAGTACAGTGCCAACAAGTTCCCGTAAAGGTCAAGGGTGGGACCAACAAGCCCAGGGAACCCTGGATGTCAAGAAATATGCAAGAATGGATTAGGAAAAAAAGGGAGGCTTTTGGCAGATACAAAGGACTAAAAACAGTGGAAGCCCTAGAGGAGTATAGAAAGTGCAGGGGGGTACCTAAAAATGAAATTAGGAGTGCGAAGAAGGGGCATGAAAAAACACTGGTGGGCAAAATAAAAGAAAATCCCAAGGTGTTTTATAAGTATATTAAGGGCAAGAGGATAACCAGGGAAAGAGTAGGGCCCATTGGGGACCAAAGTGGCAATCTGTGTGTAGAGCCGGAAGATGTAGGTGAGGTTTTAAATGACTATTTTGCATCTGTGTTCACTATGGAGAAGGACGATGTAGGCATAGAAATCAGGCAGGGGGATTGTGATATACTTGAACAAATTAGCATTGAGAGGGAGGAGGTACTACCGGTTTTAGCAGGCTTAAAAGTGGATAAATCCCCAGGCCCAGATGAGATGTATCCCAGGCTGCTGTGTGAGGCAAGGGAGGAGATTGCAGGGGCACTGACACAAATTTTCAGAACCTTCTGGTCACAGGGGAGGTGCCAGAAGACTGGAGAACAGCTAACGTAGTACTAATATTCAAGAAGAGTAGTAGGGATTGTAAGATTCGAAATTTTCAGGAATTCAATCACGCAACAAAACAGGGTTGATAAGACAGTTTATTGACCAAGAGAAAGCTTGTACAGAAAAACCTTTGATAAAAAGGGGCATACAAAATGGCCGCCGGACCTCGTGATCAGTTTCTGGGACCATTTGATTTCTGTTACTGCAAGCCAGACAGGCTTGTGGATTGAGGACAGTAAGCCCGCGAAAGCCAGTATCGGGAAACCGAAACTCAGGGAACTGAGCATACATATTAATTGGATTCTAAGTACAAGACAGTTTCAGGTAACAGGATGGGGCCCATCAAGAAATGGGCGGACAATTGAATGAACACTTAAACCCATTTACTGTACAAAGGAAAGACCGTTTAACAGCCATCAAGGGCAATCTCCAGACCGATCAATATGCGAACCGAGTTACGGTGACAAAGTAAAAGACATTATCGGCCAGGAAGGCCAGTTAAGCTATCACCGGCTCCCGTTACAAGACAAAGCGCCCCTGCAGAGATTTCTGCCCGCCAAAAATATTACAAAGACTGGACTATGATTTGGCGGGAGATAAGACCGTCCCAAAAAGGTATAACTATGGATTGAAAAGTCCATCAGGACGCTTAACGCTTCAGAACTTCGTCAGGAACTTCGGAACTCAAACGGTTCTTCTACGGTACGCTTCTTCTGGAATTCAAGCTTCACCTCGGGTTTTCATTTCTTCAACGCACCAGGACAGACTCTCCGGTTAAGACAGCACTTCGGTTTCGGGACGTGGTCGATGTTCGGCCAGGCAAGGCTCGGCCACGACGAGAAGACGACGAGGGTGGCCCGGGTACTTTTGTCGGGAGATCATCGACGACCCAGGCCGAAGAAGAAGACACCCTCAGGATAACCGACGATCCAGGCCGGAGAAAAAGGACATTCCGGGCCTAGCCCTCCAGGGCCTCAACATACCATTCGACCAGGGATCGGTGACTGAGTCTCCCATGGACATCCGGTTCTTCAACAACTTTTAATGGATTCAGTCATGACGAGCGCTCATCGAGGCTGTGTCCGCTGCCTCATCGCCTGAGAGAGAGAAAAACAAGCTGCGCCAGAAGTTTCCAAATCCACATGACGACGGAAAGCTGTGCCAAAGGGGCTGCGAACCCCCTCTTTTGCGAATCTGAAAGTGGTGAGCATGATTCCGAGTTCCTCAAGTCGAAACTTAGTCTAGGTCTAGGGGAGGGGGTAAGGGTAATCGTAATGTGTTTCCCCTTTTTCGATGTGCCGTGTGTTCCCCATTTCCATAGAGTTAAGTTTATAGATATGTGTATGCTTGTAGTTACATTAATCTGTGCTTATGACATGTATTTCTTAATGCTGCAAACTGTTTAATAATAAAAGCATCCATTTCGTGCTATTCAACCTGGTCTATTGAGTTTTTCTCTGCATTACAGTTCCCTGCACCTAAGTCCAAGGTCTAGAACCGTAGGGGAGAGTGGGTCGAACCACTCAAGGGTAATTATTGCACGAAGCCTGGTAGGAGACCAGAACGAGCAAGAGAAACCCCCTACAGGATAAACCAGGGAATTATAGTCCAGTGATCCTAACATTAGTGATAGGGAAATTATTGGAAAAAATTCTGAGGGACAGAATTAGTCTCCACTTGGAGAGGCAAGGATTAATCAAGGATAGTCAGCATGGCTTTGTCAGGGGGAGATCATGTCTAACCAATTTGATTGAATTTTTCAAGAGGGTGACTAGATGTGTGGATGCGGGTAGTGCAGTTGATGTAGTCTACATGGACTTCAGTAAGGCTTTTGACAAAGTCTCGCATGGGAGACTGGTCAAGAAGGTAAGAGCCCATGGAATCCAGGGCAATTTGGCACATTGGATCCAAAATTGGCTTAGTAGCAGGAGGCAGAGGGTGATAGTCAAAGGTTGTTTTTGTGATTGGAAGTCTGTGTCCAGTGGTGTACCACAGGGATCAATGCTGGGTCCCTTGCTGTTTGTAGTGTAGGTTAATGATTTAGATATGAATGTAAGAGATATGATCAGTAAGCTCGCAGATGACACGAACATTGGTGGAGTGGTAAATAGCGAGGAGGGAAGCCTCAGGCTACAGGACGATATAGATAGGGCGGTCAGATGGGCAGAACAGTGGCAAATGGAATTTAACCCTGAAAAGTGTGAGGTGATGCATTTTTGGAGGACTAACAAGGCAAGGGAATACAGAATGAATGGTAGGACCCTAGGAAGGACAGAGGGTCAGAGGGACCTTGGTGTGCATGTACATAGATCCCTGAAGGCAGCAGGACAGGTAGATAAGATGGTTAAGAAGGCATATGGGATACTTACCTTCATTAGCCAAGGCATAGAATATAAGAGCAGGGAGGTTATGATGGAGCTGTACAAAACGCTAGTTAGGCCACAGCTGGAATACTGTGTTCAGTTCTGGTCACCACACTATAGGAAGGATGTGATTGCATTGGAGAGGGTGCAGAGGAGATTCACCAGGATGTTACCTGGGATGGAGCGTTTCAGCTATGAAGAGAGACTGGACAGGCTAGGGTTGTTTTCCTTAGAGCAGAGAAGGCTGAGCGGGGACCTGATTGAGGTGTACAAAATTATGAGGGGCATAGATCGGAACTTTTCCCCTTAGTAGAGGGGTCAATAACCAAGGGGCAGGAGGTTTAGAGGGGATTTGAGGAAAAACTTTTTCACCCAGAGGGTGGTTGGAATCTGGAACTCACTGCCTGAAAGGGTGGTAGAGGCAGGAACCCTCACAACATTCAAGAAGCATTTAGATGAGCACTTGAAACGCCATAGCATACAAGGCTACGGACCAAGAGCTGGAAAATGGGATTAGAATAGATAGGGCTTGATGACCGGTGCAGGCAAGATGGGCCGAAGGGCCTCTTTCTGTGCTGTATAACTATGACTCTCTATGACTCTATAGTATTATTAGAGGTAGTGAGATAGGACATATGTTATTATTGCAGAGGGTAATGTAGGACAAGGAGTATTACCGTGGAAAAGAGTACAATAAACTCTCCGCTTGCCTCAGTTGAAGCACTCTCGTATTGAGTCAACAGATCATGGGTTCAAACCCAATCTAAGACTTCAATACATAATTAAAGCAGACATTACATTAATGTGCTAAGGGAGTTGTTGTCTTTTTATGAGATATTAAGCCAAAACCCGGTCTCCTGTTCAAAAGAAGGACTTGCATTTATATAGCACCTTTCACAACCTCAGGATATCCCAAAGCACTTTATAGGCAATGAAATATTTTCGAAGTGTAGTCACTGTTATAATGTAGGAAACATGGCACCCAATTTACATGCAGCAAGCTCCCAAAAACAGCAGTGTGATAATGACCAGATAATCTGTTTTTTGTTATGTTGATTGAGGGATAAATATTCTGCTCTTCTTTGAAATAGTGCCATGGGATCTTTTACATCCACCTGAGAGAGGAGACGGGACCTTGGTTTAACGTCTCATCTGAAAAGTAGCACCTCCGACAGTGCTGCACTCCCTCAGCACTGCACTGGTGTGTCAGCCTAGATTTTTGTGCTGAAGACTCTGGAGTGGGACTTGAACCCACAACCTTCTGAATAAGGTGGATGTTTAGATCCCATGGCAGCATTTGAAGAAAATTAACAAGTTTTTCTCCAGGCCGAATTTTTCCCTCAAGCAACAATACCTTGCTTGAAAGGTCTCTATTTTACCACCCTCCAATATGATGATCATAGTTCAAGTTAGTTAAGCTGGTTATATCTACATTGTCTATGCTTTTTGCCATTTAAAAAGTCTGAATATTGGCTCCTGTTATTGTTGTGCAATGAACTCATGTTTCATTCTACAAGTCTACTGTCATAACTCAGAGATTTGAGTCCTAGAATCATGCCAGTTACTTTTCTCTGAACAGTCTCCAAATGTCAATTACTTTTCAAAAGTAGAATGTCCAAAACTGCAAATAAGATTCCCAATGATGCTGATCAGTGTAGTGTATGTAACGTTCCACCTTTAAGAGAACTATTTTAAGGGTTGCACCACTTTATCTTGGCTACTGTATACTGTAATACCGGTGGTGACCACACCGGTATATAAGTGCTGTGTAAGGATTTATTGGGCAGATTCACCCTGACCTTCGAATAGTAAAGTCCTGTTAAAGTTACTCTTGTAGTCTGTGTATTAATTCACCATATAACCCACAGACTTTACAGTGGCGACGAGTTCGATCTTACCCTGCGGCAGCGATACATCCGAAGCAGTTAACGAGCGTCGAGAGGAGGCACCCGCCCTCGTCATTCTGCTGAGAGAAGACTCGAGTCTGCAGAGCAAGGAAGAAGGAAGAATTCAGACACAAAGCCTTCCATCAGCAACAGGCAGTGATCGTCCCTTCTGCCACGGTGGTGAGTGAGCCGATCAGCCACGAGAAGCAAGTCGGCCACGTTGACTGTGAGTAGGGGGAAAATAAAAAAAAAGAACGGAGGAAGGGCGGTGAACTCGACCACGGTCGGGGGGGAAAGGAGCCGGACAGAAGTCGGGCCCAGAGGCGCTGAGACTGGGGCAGCGTGGGGCACGGAAGCCGCGGTGCAAGCGGGAACGCAGCCGGTGTGAGAGACCGGGCTACCAGCGGGAACGCAGCCGGTGTGAGAGACCGGGCTACAAGTGGGCTGGGAGACGCAACAGCGTCGTGAGACAGCTCGACCGCGACCGGCGAAAGGCCGGGCAGCTACCGAGGCCGCGAGGCGCTGCGACCGGGATCATAAGGCGCGGGAAGAAATAAAAATAAGAAACCGTGGAGAACTCAGCCGCAGCCGGGGGAGGAAAGGACCGGACTGTGAGAGGGCTGGGAGGCGCGATTGGAAGCCGCTGAGGGAGAGACAAAGCCCGAGCGAGCAGGAGAGACAGAGCCGAGCGAGGGAGACCGAGGAGATTCAGCCAGCGGCTGGAACTGTTCGCCGTCAACGGGTTGTCCCCAGCGCCGGTTGCCCTGCCGAGAAAAGGGAACAAAGAACGCACTGAAGCCGGCGCGCAGGCTGCGAACCCCGAAAGCCAGCAGTCGTCGCCCGAGGGAAAAGCTTACCCCTCCCGCCAGTAGGCGGAGAAGAAGACAGGAGCGGGAAACCACCATTTTGAAAGTGGGCAGGGAAGAAGACAAGCGCGGGAAACCGCCATTTTTGGAAAAAAAAAGTTAAAGAAAAATTTTGTTGTTGTTTCTCAGGAAGATTGTGAAGATGCCTAAGCGTGGCAACATCAACGAATTCGATTCTGATGTGGAAGATTGGACCACATATGTAGAACGCATCGAGATATATTGTAAGGTCAATAAGATAGCAAATTATGCTAAAGCTCTAACCTTACTAAACTCAATGGGTGCGAAGACATACGGGTTATTGAAGCATCTTCAATCACCAGCTAAACCAGCGGATCAGTCTTTCGCTAATATTGTTGCTGTCCTGAAGGATCATGTGAACCCCACACCGCTGATGTTAGCGGAACGAGCTAAATTTTACGGGAGAACGCAACTAAAGGAGGAAAGCAACGTGGAGTACCTGGTTGAAATGCGTAGGCTAGCAAAATACTGTCAGTTTGGGGTAAATCTGACAGAGGCACTGAGAGACAAGTTCATGTGCGGGATGTCGAAGGAAGGAACACAAAAGCGACTGCACGAAGAGAACGATCTTACACTTGATAAGGCTGTCCTTATTGCAGCATCGCATGAAGCCGCAGCGAGAGGCACGGCGGAAATGCAGCTGAAGACAACGGTACTCAGTGTGGATCAAATGACTTCGGGTACAACGAAATGTTACCGTTGTGGGAAGACAACACACGACCAGAACCAATGCTGGTTTAAAAACCAGGAATGTAGAAAATGTGGCAAACTTGGTCACATAGCTAAAGTATGCCGGTCAGGAAAGAAGACCAGCAACAATAAGTCACCACAGAAGAAGTACAGAAAGGTACATAAGGTGACTGTGAAGAGTCCAGATGAACAGAATTCGGATTCAGACCCCAACAGCAAGGAATTGGGTAGTCTGAGGATTCACAATGTGAGTAAAGAAGCTGACCAACAAACTATCTGGGTCACACTGCAGATTGCAAAAGTCCAAGTGAAGATGGAAGTGGACACCGGATCAGCATTGACGGTCATGAATAAACAAGATTACAAAAAGTTATTCAAACATATTCCCCTACGGGATACGGAGATAGTATTGCAGACATACACGGGGCATAAAGTATACCCCATCGGAATGATAAAAGTCAAGGTGAGACACAAGGGCAAAGATCACCAAGGAATGGACTTATATGTACTACCCGAGGGAGGTCCACCACTTCTGGGACTGGAGTGGATCAGGAAAATAAAGATAGACTGGCACTCACTAAACACAATGACGGTAGATTTCGGAAAGAAAGATGTCAAACCTGAACGGTTGTCCAGAATATTGGACGAGGCTAAAGAGGTATTCCAGCAGGGACTGGGAACACTGAGAGGAATTAAGGCAAAAATCAAGATTGCAGAACATGCAAGCCCAAAATTTTTCAAAGGCAGATCGGTACCTTACGCGATACGACCTGCTGTGGAGGCAGAACTGGAAGAGCTTGAACGTGCAGGGGTACTGTCGAAGGTGGACTGGAGTGAGTGGGCCACGCCCATTGTTCCCGTCATGAAGTCTTCATCAAGTAACAAGCCAGGGGGACCGGGGAAGGTCCGCATCTGCGGAGACTTCAAGATCACGGTTAATCCGGTGCTTCACACGGTACAATACCCGCTTCCGCGGATTGAGGATATCTTTGCTTCATTGTCTGGCGGGAAACACTTCACCAAGATAGACCTGGCACAAGCATATTTACAGATGGAGGTCGAGGAAGAGTCACGCCAGTATCTCACAATCAACACGCACAGAGGCTTGTATCGATATAATAGACTGGTTTTTGGAGTAGCTTCGGCTCCAGCAATTTGGCAGAGGGCCATGGAGCAGGTCTTACAGGGTATTCCAAGCACTCAGTGTTACTTGGACGATATCCTGATTACGGGAGAAGACGAGGAGGAACACCTCACAAATTTGAAACTGGTGCTCACCAGGTTGAAGGAATATGGCCTTCGAGTTAATCGCCAGAAATGTGAGTTCTTCCAGAAACGGATCTCGTACTGCGGTCATGTCATTGACCAAGAGGGGCTGCACAAGTCACCTGACAAGATCGAAGCGGTCGTGAAGGCCCCCGCTCCGGAAAATGTATCACAGTTGAGGTCGTTTCTGGGGTTGATTAATTATTACCATAAGTTTCTGCCAAATCTATCCACGGTGCTGCATCCGCTGAATGCTCTGTTGCGGAAAGAAGTACCATGGAAGTGGAGCGAGGACTGTAAGAAGGCCTTCCGCAGAAGCAAGGCGTTGATTACCTCTGAGGAAGTGTTGGCTCACTTCAACCCAATGCTACCTCTTCATCTAGCTTGTGATGCTTCCCCTTATGGTATTGGAGCTGTACTCTCACACAAGTTACCAAATGGCTCAGAAAGGCCAGTCGCATTTGCGTCCCGATCATTGACCTCCGCTGAGCGAAATTATGCTCAGATAGATAGGGAGGCTCTCAGCCTTGTGTGGGGAGTAAAGAAATTCAATCATTACCTGCAGGGCAAGAAGTTTACATTGCTGACAGACCACCAGCCGTTGGTGTCCATATTCAACCCTAACAAGGCCGTTTCCACTATGACAGCACAAAGGCTACAGAGGTGGTCCGTTCTACTAGGGGCACACCAATATGACATCGAATACAAAAGGTCCAAACAGCATGGAAATGCTGATGGGTTATCGCGCCTACCGTTGCCAGTGGAAGAAGAGGCGACTACAGTGGACCCAGTGGAGATGTTCCACTCAACCATAATGGAATGTCTACCAGTAACAAATTCCATGATCGAAAAGGAAACAAGAAATGACCCGACTCTCTCACGAGTCTACGATTTAACGGTGGAGGGATGGCCAGTACATGGCGAACCAATGCTGCCAGCATTTTCGCACAGAAGAGAACAGCTGTCAGTGTGCCGAGGAACCTTGATGTGTGGATCTAGAGTGGTGATTCCACCCAAACTCCAGCAGAAAGTACTAAAGGAGCTTCACGAGGGGCATCTGGGTGGAGTGAAAATGAAGAACCTAGCCAGAGCATTTGTGTGGTGGCCAGGTATTGATGGAGACATCGAAGAAATAACCAAGAGCTGTCTAGGATGCCAGAAGGTCCAAAACGCGCCACCACAAGCTCCTCTGCATCCATGGGAGTGGCCCTCATCTCCATGGCAAAGGGTACATATCGACTTTGCTGGTCCATTTATGGACTCAATGTTTTTAATCGCGGTGGATGCACACTCCAAGTGGCCGGAGGTAATAAAAATGTCCTCCACCACCACGGAAAAAACCATCACAGTATTAAGGACCATATTTGCCAGGAATGGGCTGCCGGAACAGATCTGTTCTGATAATGGACCGCAATTTGTGTCCGAAGAATTCAGGAAGTTCTTAAAAAGCAATGGGGTTAAGCACTATACGTCCGCCCCATACCATCCCGCCACCAATGGATTAGCTGAAAGGTTTGTCCAGACTTTCAAGAAGGCCATAAAGGCCATGGGTAATGAAGACATAAATCTACAACATAAGGTAGATAACTTCTTGTTGGCGTACAGGAATGCAACACATGCGGTCACAAACCAAACTCCCGCCATGATGTTTTTCAATAGAAGAATAAGATGCCGGCTGGATTTGATTAAGCCAAATGTCAGAAGGGACGTAGAGAACTGGCAATTTCAAGGCATGAATGAAAGGCCAACTAGATCCTTTCAGATAGGTCAACAAGTTTTGGCCCGGGACTACCGTACCGAGAAATGGCAGCCTGGAACTATTGGAAAAAGGCTAGGACCGTTGACGTATACCGTGGACATTGGTGAAAGCATAATAAGGCGCCATGTTGACCAGATCATAGAATCATCCACAAAGGCCCAACCTACTCCACAACTCTATACGTCTAATGTTGAAGCAGAGATACCCAGAGCATCTACCTCCGATCCGATAATACTGGAATCCGATGAACCTGAAACGGTCCTTCAAGCCGAATCGACCTTGCCAGAAGAACCTACTACACCACCGAAAACGACTACACCACCGAGGCGTTATCCGGACAGAGTCCGGAAGCCTCCAGAGAGACTGCATCTGTGAACTGTTTCACATAAAGTTGTATATATGTTAAGATGTTATATTAATGGGAATATGTATATATTGTTAACCTAAAAAGGGAGGATTGTAGTGTATGTAACGTTCCACCTTTAAGAGAACTATTTTAAGGGTTGCACTACTTTATCTTGGCTACTGTATACTGTAATACCAGTGGTGACCACACCGGTATATAAGTGCTGTGTAAGGATTTATTGGGCAGATTCGCCCTGACCTTCGAATAGTAAAGTCCTGTTAAAGTTACTCTTGTAGTCTGTGTATTAATTCACCATATAACCCACAGACTTTACAATCAGGTGGTCCGCGCCAAATCTTTTTGACGGGAATCTCTCTCCCTAAATTGAATAAAGGCCTTCCCAGAAAGCTTGGCCTGTAGCACCCTTGACCGGGGAGTATAGATCTGGTGAAGCAGTAGCTCTTAAAGGACTATGGCTCACCATTAAAGAGTAAGTTGTGGTGACAGAAAAGTAAAATAATTGCTCACAATGATGCAACAGATACATGTGGGCAACACTGTTCTTTCTGATACAGGCGAGTTAGAGGTCCTACAGGTGCACCAAAGGAAGATGGTCCTATCTGGGACTGAAAGCCACCCTCCAGTAAAAGCACAGGTGTAGGCTGCATGGAAGGAGATAAATAAATATTTTTCTTTTTCCACATTTTCCGATAAATTACAATATATGCTCCCACACTATCACCTCTAAAGTTCCCCATGTTCTATTTTTGGCTCCCTCTTTTTCCACATTTACATACTGCACCTCGGTGACATCATCGCAGGCACTGGATCAGTTTCCACATGTAGGCCGATGACACCCAACTCTACCTCTGCACCACTTCTCTTGACCATCTCTGCGCTGTCAGGTTGTCTGTCCGACGTCAAGTCGTAGGTGAGCCACAACTTCCTCCAAATTAACTTTTACAACACTGAAGCCATCGTTTTTAGCCACTGTCATATGCTCCACTCCCTTTTCATTGACTTCATCCTCCCACTTTATATTGCTAGCCCTCACACCCTTCAGTCCTCTGACTCTTGCCTTTTATCCAGTTTTCTGACATTTGCCCCACTATTAGTAGATGACCCTTCAGGCACTTTGGCCCCACTCTCTGGAAGTCTTTCCTAAATTCACCCACCTCTCTATTCTCCATTTAAAAGTCTTTACAAAAAAGCTTCTGGTTGCCTCTCTAATCTCTCCTCCCATGGCTCAGCATCTGCTTTTCATTTGTGGAGTGTCTTGGGATGTTTTTACATCAAAGGTGTTATATGAATGTAAGTTGTTGCCATTATGTTGTATTAATTATACAAATATTGACTGCAGTTGATGATTACAACTATGTATATTAAAAATATACAGCAGATCTTCAATACGTAGGTTTTGGGAGCCAGCCAAAACTTCAGTCAAAATGAGAAGTGTATTATAACCGAGGACTGGCTTATTTTAGCAAATAATGTTATTGTCTGAATATAAGCATTTAAAACAACATTGGCATTTAGGTCATCTTTAAAGAGAAGTATACAGATGTTGTAAATACCTGAATTTCCAACATCCATATTTTGAAAACCAATCCAATGCTATATTATAAAAAGACATAACATTTGGAAAGCATTATACTGTGGGCCAGACAGTGCCATAAGTTATATATTAATGCTTTTGGCTAGATGAAAATGCTTATTCACTTGTGCTTTCAAAATGCAGGTTTTCTTGCACACGTAGGGGTGGAAATTGGTATGCTTTGTGCCCGTTTTCTGGGTGTAAAATGGGCACAAAGCATACAAATTTATCAGTGGGATGGCCTGCACCAAATCTGCAGGTGGACATCTAAAACAGGCGTTGGGTCCCTTGATTATGTTATTGAGGGGCCCCACTCCCCGTTGAAGGACTGTTAAAAATGCTAACAAAGCACGGGGATTTATTTCTAGGGAGTATAGAACTCAAAGTAGTGAAGTTATGTTAAACTTGTATAGGACCCTGATCAGGCCGCACTTAAGAGTACTGTGCAGAGTTCTGGTCTCCATACTATAAAAAGGACACAGAAGCACTGAAAAAGTGCAAGCAAGATTTACAAGGACGGTACCAGAACTGAGAGGATAAAGCTATTGGGAAAGATTGAACAGGTTGGGGTGAATTCTTTAGAAAAGATAAGACTTAGAGGTAACCTGATAGAGGTCTTTAAAATTATGAATGGGTTGGACAGGGTAGATATGGAGAGAATGTTTCCACTTGTGGGAGAATCCAAAACTCCAAAAAGAAAGAATTGCATTTATATAGCACCTTTCACGACCACCAGACATCTCAAAGCGCTTTACAGCCAATGAAGTACTTTTTTGAAGTGGAGTCACTGTTGTAATGTGGGAAACACAGCAGCCAATTTACACATAGCAAGCTCCCACAAACAGCAATGTGATAATGTTATGTTGGCTGAAGGATAAATATTGGCCAGGACACCAGGGATAATCCCCTGCTCTTCTTTGAAATAGGGAACTTTTATGTCCACCTGAGAAAGCAGACAGGGATCTTGGTTTAATGTCTCATCTGAAATGCAACACCTCTAACAGTGCAGCACTCCCTCAGCACTGCACTGGAGTGTCAGCCTAGCTTTATGTCCTCAATGTCACTGGAGTGGGACTTGAACCCACAACCGTCTAACTCAGAGGTAAGTGTGCTACCAACTGCACCACAGCTGACAGATAGGAGATACAAAGAAATTTCTTTACTCAGGGAGTGTTATCGCAAAAAATAAGCATTTTTTAATCAGAGATTTTAGTCCACCACCTGTGAGTTAACCTATTTTAAATAACTGAAAATGACTTTAAAAAAAACTAATACAGAACCATTTGCTAGTTACATTGGTGTACAGTAGTCAGTTTCTTATTAAATTTTTAAAAATTTAAAAGCTTTTAAAAGGGGCTTATTGGTATCCTTGCGCCTGCAAACAGGCGCAATTAGCGGAAGCTGGAATGGTGATTCATTTGATTTGGGTGTGTGGCCAGCTTTGTGGGCGGTGCCAGCTTCTAGTGTGATGTTTTTTAAACCAACGCAAAACTCGATTTGTGCCGGACGTAATTTGAGCTTCAAACTCCGTGATCTTTTGTGCTCCGGCGACTTAGCTGAGAGCTGCTGTTGGCAAGGCAGGCAGCCCTCAATTGTTTTTTCTTGTTGAGTGAGCTGCCTGTAAAGCTGCGGCCAGCACCGACACCCGAGTATGTAGCTGAGGCTTAGGAACAATTTCTATCGCTCCTCGGGTGTCTAGGTTTGGGGGCGCCCAGGCTAATTTCTTCCCCCTAGTCACTTGCCCATATTATGTCAATAGACGGCTCCATTTTAAGAATCAGATTGACAAATGTATTTATTTTATGTGAATTTAATAATTGAAAATTAGGTATGTCCATAACTGTTGAATATTTACATAAGTCTTTCTTACATACATGGCGTGCATCAGTTCAACCCCAATGTAAAAGTATACAACATCTGTAGCAACAAATCAAATTCCTGAACATAAACAAACTAAAATGTATTTAATGCTGACCAAGTTTGCTTTTCCTAGTCTGGCTGCTTTGTGTGTTACACTGCAAGAAAGCCAGTATGAGCATGTGGAGAATGCTAGGCCTGGCACCACAGACATCATGCATTATGACTTGTTTGTTGATGCCTAAAGTCTTCATAAGAAACATAATCAGGTGAAAATATTTTTTGTGTGAAATACCATTTTTAGTTTTATGGGAAAATGTGTGTTAAAGTAAGTAAGTCCAAGAATGCAGATGTGCACATAACAATTCCAGGCTGTAAGCCGAATTGAAAATCAAAAACAGATGCTGCTTAAACTTTTTCAGCTGGAACAGACAAGAAAAAATGTTATGTATTTTTTTCTTCTTGGTGCAGCTAATTAAAACCAAGAAATCGGAATCAGATCTTTCACTTGCCTTGCCCTGTTAATAGGTCAAAGTTCCTCCCTGCTCTATCATTAGTTTGTGAAAGCTTAAAGAGTAATAAATATTATAAAACACCTACTTTTGCGTGCTTTTCGAACAAAAGATATTTGCAGTAAAAGTGATGGTACACATGGAGGTGAGAAAAATCAACTGGTAAGAAAATCACAATCACAAAATGAGATCAGTGGCAGAAATTTGAATGCATGGAATTTACTGACCTTATAGCTGATTCTCCGCTTTGATGGAACACTGAAATTCATCATGGGCGGTAGCGCAAAATGGGTGATAGCGGGCAGCCCGCTTTGCACTCCGCCCGAGTTTCTTTTCCATTGACGTTGTAGAGATAGAAAAGCCAAACTGGGAGAACGTGTAGTCTCTTATGTGAAAAGGAACTTAATAATAACGGAGATGGTCCCATCTGGTGCAGGTGGGGAATAAAACTGAAGTGCTCCTCTAGGCGCCACAAGAATAACGTGGGCAGATGCGCCACCAGGCCGCCACCCCCACCTCTGCGATACCCTCCAACCACCCCCTCCCCCCCTCAGATCTATCTTCCTGCCGGAGAGGTTGGCCTCTGTGCTGCTTAATATTGTGTCAGCCTGGGGTGGCAAGCTGCAGCGAGCTGCCTGTTTGGCATGGTTATAAAATGGATTGGGCCTCCCACTAACAGGATCAGGTGACAGACCACCGCGCTCCATCAGTCAGCCACCCGATGGTTAAAATCTACCCCAATTGTACATTGGGAATACTGGCGGTTGCCGATCAGCCATCCGTTGTACACCCCTTCCGGTTGCCTCCTGCAGAAAATGATAATGAAAGAAAATAAAAGAAAGACCTGCATTTATATAGCTCCTTTCACGACCTCATGACATCCCAAAGCGCTTTACAGTCAATGAAGTGCTTTTGGAGTGGAGTCACGGGTGTAATGTAGAAAATGCTGCAGCTAATTTGTGCACAGCAAGATCCCACAAACAGCAATGTGATAATTGTAAAGTCTGTGTGTTCTAGTTGTAATTAATAACACACAGACTACAAGATTAAAGTTCAACAGGTCTTTACTGGTTGGAGGTCAGGACTATACTAAATACAATCTTACTACACAGTGCTTATATACCGGTGGTCACCACCGGTATTACGTATACAGCAGCCAGAGAAAGTAGTACATCTCTTAAGGTGGAACAGGCTTAAGTTCTCTTAAGGTGGAACAGGTTACATACACCACAATCCTCCCTTTTTAGCTTAATAGTCATATCCCCATTTAACATAACATCATAACATATATACATATATAACTTCAGGTATAAACAGTTCAAAGGTTCAGTCTCTCAGGAGGCCTTCTGATTCGGTCTGGATAACGCCTTTCAGTGGTCTCTGATTCTTGTTGCTGAGGTGACTCTTCTTGTTGGTTTCCTATGTATTGGACGTCATCATCAGGTACAGTCCCTGCCGAGGTAGATGCTTCAGGTTCATTAACGTCTTCCACAGTTGTCTCTGTCGCAACCATGGGTTCGACCCTTGCTCTTGATTCTACCAGTTGATCCGCATGACGCCTTATCACATTGTTACCAATATCTACTGTGTACATCAGAGGTCCTTGTCTGGCCCGAATTGTTCCGGACTGCCATTTTTCGTTTCCATAGCCCCTTGCCAACACTGATTGTCCTACTTCGAAACTTCGAGTGGACTTGTTATTAATATGCCGGAACTGTTTGTTTTCCACTTCCCTCCGCACATTTGGTTTTAACAAGTCCAACCTGGGCCGCAACCTCCTGTTATAAAACATCATGGCAGGACTTTGGTTAGTCACTGCATGAGCGGCGTTTCGATACGCCATTAGGAAATTGTCCACCTTGTGCTGTAGCGGAATCTGATCATCGTTCATGGCCTTTATTGCCTTTTTGAATGTTTGGACAAATCTCTCGGCCAATCCGTTTGTCGCCGGATGATATGGGGCAGAGGTATAATGTTTCACCCCATTCTTCTTTAAGAATTTTTGGAATTCTTCCGACACGAACTGTGGTCCGTTGTCCGAACAGATCTGTTCTGGCAATCCGTTCCTTGCGAATATTGTTCTTAACACCGCAATTGTCTTTTCTGAAGTAGTGGTATTCATCTTGATCACTTCTGGCCATTTGGAATCTGCGTCCACCGCAATTAGGAACATGGAGTCCATGAATGGACCAGCAAAGTCAATATGTACGCGTTGCCATGGGGCTGAAGGCCATTCCCATGGGTGTAGTGGTGCGATCGGAGGTGCATTTTGCACTTTTTGGCACCCAGCGCAGCTTTTCGTCAACTCCTCTATCTGTTGGTCAATACCCGGCCACCATACATAAGCCCTAGCAAGACTTTTCATCTTAACTCCCCCCAGATGACCTTCATGCAGTTCTTTTAGAACTCTTTCCCTTAACTTGGGAGGAATAATCACTCTTGCCCCGTACATCAAAGTACCATGGCAGACGGACAGCTGGTCTCGCCTTGCTGAGAATGCTGGTAACAGAGGATCACCACGTGTTGGCCATCCTTTCACTGTCACCTCGTAGACTCTGGACAGTGTCGGGTCGTTCCTGGTTTCTCTTTCAATACTTGCATTGGTGACTGGTAAACACTCGATGATGGTCGAATGAAATAACTCAACAGGGTCAACTTTTGTCGTTTCTTCTTCTTCAGGTAGTGGCAGGCGCGACAGCCCATCAGCATTGCCGTGCTGCTTCGTACCTTTGAATTCTATTTGATATTGATGTGCCCCTAGGAAAAGGGACCATCTCTGGAGACGCTGTGCTGTCATCACTGAAACACCCTTCTTAGGGTTAAAAATGGATACCAACGGCTGATGGTCTGTCAGAAGTGTGAATTTTTGGCCCTGTAGGTAATGATTAAACTTCTTCACTCCCCATACAAGGCTGAGAGCCTCCCTATCGATCTGCGCATAGTTGCGCTCAGCGGAGGTCAATGATCTGGATGCAAACGCAACTGGCCTTTCCGTGCCATTTGGCAACTTGTGTGAGAGTACTGCCCCAATACCATATGGAGAAGCATCACAAGCCAACCGAATAGGCAGTGTTGGGTTGAAGTGAGCCAACACTTCCTCTGAGGTGATCAATTCTTTGCTTTTGCGAAATGCCTTCTTACAGTTTTCGCTCCATTCCCATGGTACCCCCTTCTGTAAAAGAGCGTTTAGCGGGTGCAGTACCGTGGATAGATTTGGTAGAAATTTATGGTAATAGTTAATCAATCCTAGAAACGACCTCAACTGAGAGACATTATCTGGAGCGGGAGCCTTTACAACTGCCTCTATCTTGTCAGGAGACTTATGAAGCCCCTCCCGGTCAATGACATGACCACAGTACGAGATCCGCTTCTAGAAGAACTCACATTTCTGCCGATTAACTCTAAGTCCATACTCTTTCAGTCTGTTGAGCACCAGTTCCAGGTTTGCGAGGTGTTCTTCATCACCATCACCTGTAATCAGAATATCATCCAGGTAACATTGTGTGCCTGGAATTCCCTGTAATACCTGCTCCATGGCCCTCTGCCAAATTGCTGGAGCCGATGCCACTCCAAAAACCAGCCTATTGTACCGGTACAAACCTCGATGCGTGTTGATCGTGAGGTATTGGCATGACTCTTCTTCAACCTCCATCTGCAAGTACGCCTGCACCAGGTCTATCTTGGTGAAGTGTTTCCTGCCAGACAATGAAGCAAAAATATCCTCAATCCGCGGAAGCGGATACTGCACCGTGTGAAGCACCGGATTAACGGTGATTTTGAAATCTCCACAGATGCGAACCTTCCCTGGTTCTCCTGGCTTGTTGCTCAAAGGACGTTTCATAACGGGAACAATGGGCGTAGCCCACTCACTCCAATCTACCTTAGACAGTACACCTGAACGTTCTAGCTCTTCCAGTTCCGCTTCTACAGTAGGTCGTATTGCATAGGGTACCGGTCTGGCTTTAAAAAATTTTGGGTGTGCATGTTCATCAATCTTGATGTTTGCCGTAATTCCTCTCAGTGTTCCCAGTCCCTGCTGGAACACCTCTTTAGCATCATCCAATATTCTGGACAATCGTTTAGGTTTGACATCTGTTTCCCCGGAATCTACCGTTAGTGCCTTCAAGGAGTGCCAGTCCATATTCATTTTCCTAATCCACTCCTGTCCCAGTAGTGGTGGACCTCCTTCAGGTAGCACATATAAGTCCATTACTTGGCTTTCTTCGCCCTTGTGGACCACTTTTACCTCTATCTTTCCGATGGGGTACACTTTTTGCCCCGTGTATGTTTTCAATATAATCTCCGTATCCCGTAGGGGAATATGTTGGAATAACCTTTTGTAATCTTTCTTATTCATGACCGTCAACGCCGATCCAGTGTCCAATTCCATCTTTACTTGGACTCCTGCTATCTGAAGGGTGACCCAAATTGTCTGGAGATCTGCATCCTTACCAACGTTGTGTACTCTTAAGCTACCCAGTTCATTACTGCTAGCGTCTGAATCTGACTTCTGTTCGGTCGAACTGTTCTTTGTCACCTAGTGTACCTTTATGTATTTTCCTTGCGGTGACTTTTTGTTGCTGGTCTTCTTTCCTGACCGGCATACTTTAGCTATGTGGCCAAGCCTGCCACACGTTCTGCATTCTTGGTTTTTAAACCAACACTGGCTCTGATCGTGCGTTGTCTTTCCGCAACGATAACATTTTACAGTACTCAAACCCAATTTATTTGTACTGAGTTCCGGTGACCGTAGCTGCATTACTGCCGTGCCTCTCGCTGCGGCTTCGTGTGCTGCTGCCATAGTGATCGCTTTCTCAAGCGTCAGCTCATTCTCCTCGAGCAATCGCTTTTGTGTATCTTCTTATAATAAACCACACACAAATTTATCTTGTAGCGCCTCTGTCAGTCTCATTCCAAATTGACAGTACTTTGCTAGCTTACGCAATTCCATTAAATATTCAGCATTGCTTTCATCCTTCAGCTGCCTTCTGCTGTAAAATTTAAATCGTTCCGCTAGCATCAGCGGCGTGGGGTTTAGGTGATTTTTCAGGACAGTAACAATCTCCTCGAACGTCTTATCCGCCGGTTCATCTGGTGATAAAAGGTGTTTCAATTGCCCGTATGTCTTCGCACCCATTAAGTTTAATAATGTTAGTGCTTTCTCTTCATCTGGGATTTTATTTGCTTTACAATAATTTTGTATGCGTTCTACATACATAGCCCAATCTTCAATGTCGCTATCAAAGGTATTAATGTTCCCATGTTTAGGCATCGTTGCAATTTAATTAATTTTTATTTTTATCCAAGATGGCAGCTTCCGCGCTCTTGTCTTCGTCCTCCGCCTACAAAATGGCGGTTTTCCCGCGCTTGGCGGTCTTCACCCGTCCCCCGACGCTGTCTCCGCTTCACCACGGCTCTCGCGCCTTCAGTTGCCCCCAGACGCTGCGCCTTTTTAGCCCGAATGCGGCCCGGCCCTTATCACCAGCCGCGATCGATGTCCCCGCGCTGCGCCTTTTGGCCCGAATGCGGCCCGGCCCTTATCTCCAGTCGCGATCGATCTCACCGCCCTTATTCCTCCGTCTTCCCTCCCCGTCTGTACAGCCAACGCGGCCGACTTTCTGGTCGCGTCGCTGCCCGGCTTACCCACTACCGAGGTAGAAAGAAGATAGCTGACAGCCGCTGATGGAGGCTTCGAGTTCAGGATGTCTTCTGCACTCTGGTTTCTCGATGTCTGCCGCGTGACGTGTCTTCCAGCAGGGTGATGAGGGTGGAAGCCTCTCTTCGACGTCCGTTCTGTGGACGAAGCCGCCGTGGATATAACTGCCGCAGGGTAAGAATCTGACTCGTCGCCACTGTAAAGTCTGTGTGTTCTAGTTGTAATTAATAACACACAGACTACAAGATTAAAGTTCAACAGGTCTTTACTGGTTGGAGGTCAGGACTATACAAAATACAATCTTACTACACAGTGCTTATATACCGGTGGTCACCACCGGTATTACGTATACAGCAGCCAGAGAAAGTAGTACATCTCTTAAGGTGGAACAGGCTTAAGTTCTCTTAAGGTGGAACAGGTTACATACACCACAATAATGACCAGATAATCTGTTTTTTTCTGATGTTGATTGACGGATAAATGTTGGCTAGGGCACTGGGGATAACTCACCTGCTCTTCTTTGAAATAGTGCCATGTAATCTTTTACGTTCACCTGAGAGAGCAGACGGGACCTCAGTTTAATGTCTCGTCCAAAAGACAGCACCTCCGGCAGTACTGCACCGGAGTATCAGTCTACGTTTTGTGATCAAGTCCCCCAAACTATACATGGAGATAATTTTGACTTTGGACAATAGTGTAAAATGGGCGAAGTTGGATCACCCACCCATTATACATAGAGTCATAGGGCTCGATTTTAATAACGGAGACAGGTTGAGAGCAGGCCCGCTGCTCGGCAGCTTTCGGACCTGCACCTATCTGCCACCTCCCAGCACTTCCGATTTTGGCTTCATTGGCCTCGTTACGGCCGATGTGCGGGTCCCTCCAGGCAATTGCTTGGAGGATGTCAGTTTCTCGCGTCTAATGACGCATTGTTTGTTTGAAAGTTTAAAGCGGCCATGTCCCCTTTTCATACAAATGTCATTGGGATGGCTTGGTGCTTTATTATCTTGAAAGGGGAGTTGACAGCATCTGTTCTGAGCAAAATTTAATGAAAGATATTGCTGGTCATATTATTCCAGAAAGAGATTCATGATTTTTTGATATATGGCTTTATTATCTGACCATGAAATGAAAAAGATGCTAGATGTGTTCCAATAATTTGCTTAGTAATATTAATGCTTTTTCCTCTTAAAGGGGCTGGGAGCTGCAGGAATGGCAGCACCAAAAACTAAGGTTGCACCCAGGTTCAATGAGGGCTCCCCCCATACTCTTGTTGAGGGAGTTAGAGGACATCAGGGGCTCCTCTTCCCTGGAAACAGAAGGAGGAAGCCTCCTCAGCAAACCAAGGCAGCTTGGCTGCAAATTGCTGAGGAGGTGAGCTCAATATCTGTGTGCAGATGCACATGGGTTTAGTGTCGTAAAAGATTTAATGATCTGCTGAGATCACCTAAAGTGTGCCCTCTGTGTTCTGGGACATGGAAGTTCAAGAGTGAGGGCTCAGGGCGATTTCCATGTAGAATGATGGTGGTGACACTGAGCGCAAACCACCGTTTATTGGACAGATGATGCCTGGGGTTTGAGACTGTCGGACTTATATTCATCTCCATGTGCCAGTCACCTGTGGTTGAAGCATAAGCTTATGCGAACCTGGCATGGCTGAGTGCATTCCTTGCCTGACGACCATCAATGTGGTCGCCTGCTGCCGGATTGGCCACATCTGGCTCCACAAGGCATCACTCCCCATCCTCCTACTCGTCCTCCTCCTCGTCCTCTTCCTCGTCCTCTTCATCTTCCTCCAAGGAGGCTGCGTGCTGAGCCACTTGTTCATCCGGCAGCACTAAGCCGCGCTGCTCTTCCTCCGAATCTGGCGACCAGGATGAGAGGATGTAAATGGTTCCCATCCCGTTGTTATAGATTTCAATTGAGGCAAGGAGCTTGCAAGCGCACACTCAGAGTGGCCTGAAATTATTCCAATCAGTTCAAACAGCAGATGTGTGTCAGCTTGACCAGTCACAAGGTCAGTAAATTTGCAAAATCTAATCCCAAACCTCCAACAAAAATGTTGTTGCATTTGAATGTCAGCCATGTTACATGAGTGCTTTTAAAGTTCTGCACCAATGACTACATATCATGTCCTCCACCAACTCGTCTCCTTGCAGCTGGACTGTTTCTGACAAGACGGGAAACAGGAACCAGAGGCACGAAAATGGGAAACCTCCGTTAAAATATGATTAGCAAGGCAGTTAACAGGCTCTTAACTGCCTTAACTACCTGTCCCACTGGTTGGAGTCGGGTCAGTTTGGAAGCAGCTGACCCGACCCTCACGAAAACGTGTGGGGGCGGGATGGAAGCAGGTTGTGTGTCTGAAGCCACTTTTTCCCATTTTCGCAGCTGACACGCCTCCAAACCTGCCTCCTCAGGACTATAAAAATTGAGCCCATAGAGTCATAACGGCACAGAAGAAGGCCATTCAACCCATCGAGTCCATGCCAGCTCTCTGTAGAGCAATCCAGTCAGTCCCATTCCCACACTCTATCCCCGTAGCCCTGCAAGTTTATTTCCCTCAAGTGCCTATCCAGTCTCCCCTTGTAAACATTGAGGCCTAGAAATTCGGTGGCGCCCCGTTTGGGGTGCCAGTCTCGCCTGGGCGCTGGAAGTACCGCCCCGGAAGGAGCCACGAGCGCCAGCCCAATATTCAGTTTGAGCACCCCAAACGGAAGCGCGGCGCTGCTCGAGGCGCCACGCATCCCTCTTGGGGCGCTGCAACTGAAAATCGCAGCGCAACGTGCCGCTGCGGTACTGCAGGCCTTCCTCCCCTTCTTAAAGGGGAGGGGCCTGCTGCAGCGCGATCGGAGATCGCAAGTGCTGGCAAAAGAGCCCGGCACCGAGGAGAAGTGCCGGGCTCTTGGGACACAGCCGGCACAACGTGGGGGGTGCTCAGGAGGCCGGGGACGGCAGCGCGGAGAGGTGCTGGCAGGCGGCCAGCAACAAAAATGGCCGCCCCACACCTCTCCTTTAATTAGCGCCTCTACTGCCGCAGGTAGGCCCCCCTGAACTGGTCGCAAATTGCGACCGGCGTTACAGTGGGGGGCGCTACCAAATTTCGCAATCGGGGCAGTAGCGGGGCGCTGCGCACACCGATGACCTCATCAGTGGCGGCGCAGCGCTACAGGCTAACGCCGCCATTAGCACCCCGCTAAATTTCGCGGGAGGCGTGGCCTGTGGTGCTAAACCCACTAAGTGCCCTCTTTGGGCGCTAACTGGTGGCGCAGCCCACCGAATTTCTAGGCCTGAGTGTCACTGCTTCCACCACTTCCGTCGGCAAGGAATTCCAGGTTATCACCACTTGCTACGTAAAAAAGTTTTTCCTCACGTCCCCCCTGTATCTCTTGCCCAAAATCTTAAATCTGTGACCTCTAGTCCTTGTACCATCAACTAGTGTGAGCAGTCTTTACCCGTCTAGCCTAACCAAACCGGTCATAATCTTGTACACCTCTATCAAATCACCCCTCAACCTCCTTTGCTCTAATGAAAACAAATCCAGCTTCTCCAACCTGTCCTTCTATCTAAGACCCCCCAGCCTCGGAACCATTCTGGTAAATCTCCTCTGCACCCTCTCAAGGGCCTTCACATCCTTCTTAAAGTGTGGTAACCAGAACTGGATGCAATACTCCAGTTGTGGTCTAACCAGCGCTTTATAAAGGTTCAGCATAACTTCTCTACTTTTGTACTCAATACCTCTATTTATGAAGCCCAAGATCCCATATGCTTTGTTAACTACTCTCTCAATATGTCCTTCCACCGTCAGGGACCTATACACAGGTCCCTCTGTCCCTGCACACTCTTTAAAACTGTGCCATTAAGTGTATATTGCCTCTCCCTGTTCCTTCTGCCAAAATGCATCACCTCACACTTCTCTGCATTAAATTCCATCTGCCACTTGTCTGCCCATTCTGCTAGCCTTTCTATGTCCTGTTGCAGTCGATTGGTATCATCCTCACTGTTTGCCACACCCCCAAGTTTGGTGTCATCGACAAATTTAGAAATTCTACTCTGTATTCCAATATCCAGGTCATTTATATATATCAAAAAAAGCAGTGGCCCCAGCTCTGACCCTTGGGAAACACTACTGTCTACCATCCTCCAGTCTGAAAAGTAGCCATTTACCACAACTCTCTCATTTTTTATTTTCATTGAAGTAATTGGAAATGAAAATCGAATGAGTGTACAACAGGCTGCTAATTCATTATCGGCCGTTTTACACTATCGGCCAAAGTCAAAATTACCCCCCACAAATGAGACTCAGAATGAAATTGATCAACAGCAGTAAGCAAAATGGCTGATCGTGAATTCGCAGTCCAAATATACCATGCCAAAAATATGGGTGCCGTGTAAAACAGGCTGCTGATTGGCTGTCAGGCTGTTTTGTGCTTCTGGCTTTGACCAATTTCACCCCCATAGTCTTTTAATCACACATTCACTTTCTTACAAACACAGCACCATTCAGTATCTCTCTTATTCGCACACACACACAATATCTGTTTCCATCGCCCTTGCATATGATTTATTCCAAGACTTTAATAATTGAATTCAACCTGTGCCAGTATAGAAGTGCAGCTGCTCTGAGATCTAGCCCCTTCCCCACATTTCTACCCATGTCTATAACAGCACATCATCTAAAGATTGATTTGATGACATAAATCAGACCCAAGAGAAGGTTGAATTCAATTAATTCTCCATTCTAATAATATTTAGAATTAGTATTAAATATTTACATTTTTAAACAGTGTTAGGTAACTGTTTTCACAAAACCTGTGCAAAACACTAACCCTATTTTATGTGGCATTTCTTAATATGCTTTTCTACCTTCAGTTCAGCACCTCTTTGTCCATTATTGTTATCTAACAGAATAAGTTCTGAGATTCAAAAGAATATCATTCTTTTGGGTTCTGTTGTTTTTTCATGTCTGCAATAGTCCTTAGATTACGGGCTCAGAATCATCTGTCCAGATGTTTTTATTGTGGGTATCATTTGTGCACAATACTACAATACTATATACAATCTCTCAATATTATTCTGTCAGTACTAGTGTTCAATGAATGCTAGTGCATTATATTTCTATATTTTATATCCAATGTTAAAAACACAAATTAAACTTGTGGCTATACTATGATAGAGAATATTCATTATTTAAAATCTGAAAAGAATACTCAGTGTTTTTTTTCTATTTTGCATTTTCATTTGTAGTCTCTTTGCTTCTCTTTTTATCTACTCATCTTTTCATTCTTTTTTTCTCTTTCATTGTATTTCTTTCTCTTTTCATTCTTTCTTTAATATTTATGCTTTTGTTTTTAATGGATTTACTTTTTTAATTCTTTCCTTTCCTTTGCTTCTGCCCTCTTTCCAGCTCTTAAGGTGCTAGCAGAGAACATAGTTTAGCAATTCGGACAGCCTGAGGTTTGGGATCTGAAGACGGAGAATAGGATTTTTATGTTGTAACTCTTGAGCTTTGCCACTGAATGCAGCTAGTTAATGAATTGGGGGCATCCAGCAAGAAGTAACTGAGTGCTGCAACATGACTGCAGTACACCTTGGCACAAGTACAGGGCCTTTCAGAAAATAAGCCCAATGCCAATGGCCTGACAGGCAGATCTTCTTAGGATCGGGCATTCTCTCAGAAATGCAGGTCCAATGAATCTTTCTGTCCAGGCCCTCAGATGCCTGAACATGTTGATGTACAGCAGCAGGCAAGGCTGAACTAGAGATGCAACCTGTAGCTGATCCTTATCAGAACATTGACTGCCAGAGGAAACAGTCACCTCACTCCCATGAGGCTGAAAGTGACAGTCAGCAGCTGGCCACCTCCTGAACTTTGGACTCTCAGTTAGCTACAAGTGCTAGAGCATGTAAAGGTACAAAAAGGAAGGACAATGATTACTGAGCATCATATTTCTCTTGTGTTCAATATATAGTAATAATAAATGTCTTTGCCACTTATTTTCTTGTTTGCATTCCGTTGTCATTTAAGAGAACACCTGGGATTGGGGCTTATAAAAATTGAATGTGCTTATCGGAAGTTAAATTAAAATAATCTTGAGATAGTAATGCTATGGGGAAATGGTGGTGATGAGGTTTACAGGGGTATGGGTGTCACTGGATGGTGGCAATACTTCTAATTCAAAGAGAAAATGTCCTTCCTAAGAGCACTTCTAATGTTTCTTGGACAAGGCACATGGTAACCATCTTGCTATTTGTAAACTTTATCCAGATCCTCCACTCTTGTCCAAAACTGTTCATCAGGCTCCTGCAGCTGGGTGCCTCTCTCCAGTGCATAATTCTGCAGGATGCAGCAGGTGCTGATAATTTGGGAAACTCCTTCCAGAGTTTATAGTAGGATACCACCAAACCTGTTCAAGTGGTGGAATCATACCTTTATATATGGACCCATACTCCAATTATGAGCTCTATAATCACTCTGATAGTTCTAATTGCAGTCCCCCATCAAGTTATCAGATAAATCAAATTACTGCCGTGGATTTTTTTCTCTCCTTTTGCATTCCTCTATAGATTTTCTTAACACTACAATATTAACCTTCCCAAACTTTTCATTGTGTTTAAAGTAAGTAAACCTTAAAATTCTTCACACTCTCCAGTTCCTATTCTTCACGCTTATTAGAGAGACGATTTTGAAAATAAACTTCAGAACTAAGGATGAGTGAAACATTCAGATTTGACTTTAAGGGCTATGTCCTTTTATGTGCTCCTTTTTGATCTTTTACTCCGTTCCTACCCTGTTCCAAAATTAGAACTAGCACTACTTTGATTTTGAAGCAAGTTCAAACTGTTCACTCATGCTTAGTGTGAACTGCATATGGACTGCATTTCAAAGATATCAGAACATGAAACAAAGCAGAGTTCTTTCACACATCCACTTTATCTTTTTCCAAAAGTTTCACGTACACTTAAGAAGGAATGATTCAGCTGAGGGTTATGTGTCTATGGAATAACAGAATATCTGTCAATCAAGCGCCACAGGATTTTTTCTTTTGAAAGAAATATTGCCTGCACCAACAAATGCATTTAACTGACCTGCCTCAGCAAAGCTTCTAATTTTATATAAAACACCTTTGTTTCTTGGAATGTAGCAACATCCCATGGTGGTAATTTTAAGAGATTGTTCCCACTGTGCTATTGAGGCTGTCATTCAGGTTGATCAGAAATTATAGCTCTGTGATAGACATTTGAAACGGTATTTTCTTTTTGAAAATCTCTGTTCAAGTTCTTTAAATATGCTGTTTAAAACAAACTAGTTTTTATTTTCTGAAATAGATGTTCACTCATGCTTAGTGTTTCCGTCATCTTCTTAAATTAATTTATTTACATTACCTTGCTCTGTGCTGATAATTATATATCGTAACAGTTTCAGGCAGGAGAAGACCTTCGGCCCATCTAGCCCACCTATCCACAGTATTCCTTTGGTGCATTTCTAATAACCCTGTATCCCATTTGTTGACAAGAATCTGTTTTGTTCCATCTTGAAACCCATTAAGGTTTCTTGTTCCACCACCCATGCCAGTAATCTGCATCACATAATTACCATCCTTTTAGTAAATGTAAGTAACAAACATAAAGTTTATAGAAGCTTAATCATTTAATACAATATCTGTTGTCCACATTTTCTCCGCTATGGTTTGCACCCTCCATTGCATTTGACAAATACATAAGAACATAAGAATTAAGAGTAGGAGTAGGCCATATGGCTCTTTGAGCTTGCTCTGCCATTCAATAAGATCATGGTGTTTCTTCGACCTCAACTCCACTTTCCCTCCCGATCCCCAGATCCCTTAATTCCCCTAGAGTCTAAAAATCTACCTATCTCAGCCTTGAATGTACTCAACGACTTTGGGGTAGAGAATTCCAAAGATTCACAACCATCTGAGTAAAGAAATTCCTCCTCATCTCAGCCTTAAATGGTCAACCTCTTATCCTGAGACTATGTCCCCTAGTTCTAGACTCTTCATCCAGGGGAAACAATCTCTCAGCATCTACCATGTCAATCCCCTTCAGAATCTTATGGGCCGGCTATTCCAGTCACTGCACTGCGCATGCGCTGGAAACCGGCATTTCCGATCTGTGAAGAAAGCTCTTGACAGATCCTCCGGCTGCGCTGGAGCAGGGTCTCTGCGGGGGGAGAGTTCCATTTTTTGGAGACCTTCCGCCTGCAGAAAACACTTACAATTCTTGCGCCTGGTAAAAGCAGGCCTTGCTTTAAGAGTTAAAAAATGTTTTTTTTAAATTCCACTGATTTATCATTTAAAAATACTTTAAAGAAAGGTAAGTTTATTTTTAGCCCCATTAAAAACTTTAATTATTTTTTCAAAAATTTAAATTTTTGTTTAAAATAGTTAATTTATGTAATTTATAGTCATTTTAAAAATGTGATTTTCTTTTTTCAAATTTATTTGAAGTTTTACTATGTTTTGGGGGTGATCTCTATTCATATATTTGACAGGTCTTCCTGTCAAATCTATGTATGGAGATTCCCTTCTCTGATTGTCTCCCCATGGCCCACGTGATCCCAGGGACGCTGCGAACCGCCTGCAGCTCTGGGATACGTGCACACCAGCAGTTTGGAGAGGCCCAGCAACAGAACTCTGCGCCTCCCGGGAGCCCTCCGGTCTTGGCTCAGGTTTTTCCAGATCGCAGCCCTCCGCCCGCAGGAGGCCTGCGAATGGAATTTCTGTGCCTATATGTTTCAATGAGATCAGCTCTCATCAGCAAACTTGGATACATTGCACTCGGCCCCTTCCTCTAAGTCATTAATATA